>NC_029787.2:3824871-3835828 GCF_000816755.2 Arachis ipaensis | reverse complement strand
TATATGTGTTGTTAAATTTTTTTAATATATATTTTATATTTTATATTTTAGTATATGTTTTATAGATTTAGTGGCTAATTTATTTGTATATCTCTAATATGATTATTTAACTTTAATGCCATATTAACATCGGACATTTTTAACATCGAAGTCATTTAATTGAGTTATAATTTTAGATTAAGCAATAATTTATAATAAAGATAATATACTTGTTGCAAACAATTAAATTAAATTAACCGAGTGGTCAACTCAATTATTCATTTAAAAAATATCCAAAATTCAAATTCTATTTTATTACAATTATTAATGATTAATGTTACGTAGGTAATCTAAGATAGATAGATTGAGTTTGAAGAATTGGCTCAAACGTCAGTAGAAAGTGGTCTCTGACTTGTTTTCATTCGGGAGCCGCCCGCCGTCCGAGTTGTATGTTTGAAGGAATGGGGGTGGTACCTGCAAAAACACACTCCGATGCCTAAGTTAGCAAGGGGTTAAGCAGGTTTAGAGTATTGGACTTAGTTTTACCTGAGTGTATCAGTGTATTTATAGATGATGATCCAATAACCACCGTTGGAGTAGTTCCACTCTTGAAGGTGGATAACCGTCCCTTTATCTTAGGGTTGTTGAGATATCTCTTCTAGAAGTGGATGAGAGATTTTAGGGGGCAGTTACTTATTTGAATAAGTGTTATCTGTCGGCTCATACTGAACCCGACCTCTTTGGAGGGGGCTTATGTCGTACCCGACCTCTTCGAAGAAGTCGGGTAGATAGTAAAGGCCAACCTCTAAATTAGACTTTTTAGCTTACTTGGGCCTGGACCATAGTGTTGAGTAGGGTACGAACAACCAATAATTTAATTATGCTATGATTTGTTCTAACATCTTCTCAATACTTTAAAAATTAAAACTCATGCATAATTTAAATTAAGATTTAGTAAAATTTTATTATGTTATCATTATTCAATTAAGGATTATAAGATTTCGTATCACTATTCGAGTCATTCTAATATTTAAAAAGTCAATAAAATTGTATTTGTTTGTTGAGATATGAATACTAATTGTTAAATACAGTAGTATATGTCCACTGTTTATTTGGCGAGACACGAATTTAAATAAATACAATAGTATATAGATACATATAAAATACATGTATTTAACGTTTTTTTTTTTTAAAATTAAGTCACGGAGACACAATGCATAAAACACAAAATTTAACCTTTTTATCCTTAGTTATTTTTAAAATTATCAATGCATAAAACGCAAAAAGTAAAATTGACATTTAATTTATACATATGTATTTTATATATTATTACCAACACATTATAAAATTTATGTATCTTTATATTTATGAATTTTTGTGTATTTGTATGTGTCAAAGACACTAACCAAAAGTAGCCTAAAGTTACAAAATTTGTGTCAATCCCCATTCTTACTAAAGCAGGAAATTTTGAAAGTGAAAAACAAGATTAAAAAAAAAAGGCACGTGAGAAACACGTGTAAAGCAAAGTCAGGCAGTTAAAATTGGAAAGGCTCAGTCAACAAAACACCACCAAGTGGTCTTGCTCTCAGCCTAACTTCACCAAAAGGATGATATAAATCATGAATGAAATTTTTATGTCAACGTTGATTCAATCCAGGACTTATTCCTCTAATTGAGTTGTGTAGTGACTAATTAATCGTGTTTTATTTTAAGTGGCAAATAATAGTCTTAAACCATATTTTAATTATATATTTGAAAAATGTTCAAGAAGTCCTATAAACTTTTCAACAAACACTAATTTCAAGTTCAACAAAGTAAGTACGTAACTACGTCTAAGAGAGATGGTCTTTGCATCTTTCTCAGGTTTCGAAAAACATGCTGAAATGTCTACGGTCTAAAAAACATTCTCATGTTAGAAAAAAGTTATAATTTTATACAAATATCCAATACTATAATATACTATTTCAATGAAATTATTTATTTTGGACAACCTCCTAAAAGTTGGTATAAAACTTTTCCTTTTACATAATTATTTTACACTATAAACAAAGATAATTAGAGAAAAACCTAAAATAGCCCCCGATAAACTTTTCCTTTTATGGGACTGATTTTATCCTAAAAAGTTTTACACTTTGACCATTTTTTTTTTATTACCAAAGATATGAGACTCGAACCCGCAACCTCTTTACACTTTGACCTTTTTTTTTATTACCAAAGATATGAGACTCGAACCCGCAACCTCTTAAAGGTAAGAGACTCGAACTCGCAACCTCTTAATTGAATATGAGGAGTCTATGCCATTTGAGTTATTACTCATTGGCCTTGAACCATTAAAAAATAACAAAATTAACTCTTAATAATATAATTGCAAATGCGATGTAATAGCTATCAACAAGGCATATATATAATGCATGGAACCATCAGAACTCGTGGAATATGTGCATTGAGGAGTTTCAGAATTCGGTTAAAGATTGGAACTCGACAGTTTTTGGGAATATTCATCAAAAGAAATCCAAGATCCTGAGAAGACTTCAAGGGATAAGTAACCGTTTGAATACGGGAAGTAATAGGTTTCTTGAGAAAATGCAAGGGAAATTCTGGATCGAATACGAAAATATTTTAGTTCAAGAGGAGCTCTTTTGATTTCAGAAATCACGATGCAAATGGATTGAATTCGGGGATCGAAACACTAAACTTTTTTATGGCACTACTATAGCTACAAGAAGAAGAAACAAGATTATTTCCTTTTAAGATGATGAAGGTAACTGGGTTTTAAACAACATTGATCTCGAGCACATGGTTACTTCTTTTTATACTAATTTGTACTCTGATGACCTCCCTGATATCCCTTTTATCTTAAACAAAGCTCTTTCCACTCTTTATAATGATAAGTTGAATCAGATTGGAAGCAATTTTACTATTATGGAGATAAAAAAATACCTGCTTAGTATTGGAAGTTTGAAAGTACCAGAAAAAAACGGTCTACAAGTGATTTTCTATCAAGAGCAATGAATATTGTGGAAAATGACATGTAGAAACTGGTGGAAAAAATTCTTGCGAATTCTGGGACTATTGGTGAGATAAATGATACACTCATTACCCTTATTCCTAAAGTGAAACCAATCTATAGTCTGAAACAAATGCGCCTTATTAGCCTATGTAATGTGTTTTATAAAATCATTACTAAAGTGTTGGCTAGGATAGATAAATTAGTTAACTGAGTTAACTTAACTCACCCAATGCAGTTTTGTTTTTGGAAAACAGAATTCAGATAATATTATAATTACTCAGGAAGTGATTCACTCTATGAGATTGAAGAAAGGAGTGAAAGGGTGGATGGCGATCAAGATCGACTTGAAAAAAACATATGATAGACTGAAATGGAGCTTTATTGAAGATACTCCGAAGAATATTAGTTTGTCCCAACCTTTCATTAATCTTATTTCTAATGCATCTCTACGAGGATGAGGGTTCTCTAAAACGGGAAAGTCTTGGATGTCTTCCCTATTCGAGGCATTCGTTAGAGTGACCCTTTATCGCTGTATCTTTTTGTCTTGTATATAGAACGCCTCTTCCAGCTTATTAGTGTCATAGTGGAGTACAACTAGTGGAAGCCAATTTGCTTGAAGAGGTTATTAAAAAAGTTCTCGAAGCTTTTGCAACAGCTTGGACCAGAAAATGAATAATGATAAAATTCGCATCTTCTTTTCCTCCGCTATGGGTCTCAGAGTTAAGGAAGAGATTAGTGAAATGTTGTGGTTTACAAGAATAAATGATTTCGAAAAGTATTTTAGAGTGCCTCTTCTACACTCGAAGATATAATACTTATAAAGACATGAGAAAGTATAAGGAGCCAATGGAATATTTATACAATGTGTACAATGGAGATTTAGAGATGTCCGATTTAGTATTAGAGATATAATTATTAGTGTTATCTTTTCTCATCAGCTGAAACTTTTAGAATGAGTGGTATTATAACATGGTGTTAGAGCTCTAAATCCAAAAGATTAAGAGTTTAATCCTTAGTAAACTCCAAAATTAACTTAAACTTTTAGGATAAGATGTTTATTATGATAAAATATGTCCTTACCTCTATTTCTACTTACTGAATACAAACTGCTTTATTACCAATGTCTACATGTAATATGATTGATCTTAATTATAGAAATTTTTTTTGGGATGAGACAGAATAAAAAAAAAAAAAAACTCATTTGGAGAAAAATCAAGAACCCAAAGGACTCCGGAAGGTTAGAAATTCGCCATGTGAGGGATCTGAACCGCGCATATACGGTGAAGATTGGATGAGACCTGGTCGAGGATAAAAACAGACTCTGAACAAAAGTGGTAACGACAATGTAAAAAAACTAAACAGAAGAACTAATATAATTTAAATAAAATTATTTAGGAATTAATTTAATTAAAAAAATCATCCAAAAATAAAATAAAAAATATGTGATCTTTCGTAAACGAATTTGACGGCTCATCCTTAAACGCTCCTTGCTAACTATGGAGTGCTGCACACCTTGTGAATTCGTAAATCTGAACTCTTCATTTATTATATTTTATTTGAATGGTCTGGATTTAAAAAGGTAACCTGTTAATCAGGTTAATCATTTTTGATAAGTTTTAGATTTTTTTTGTAAGTCTCAAGTATTGGGTTGAAGTTTTCTATTACGTACACGTTGAGGATAATTTGAAATAAAAGATAATGGACTTGTTGTAACTGTCATGTATTTTGTGCTTTGATTGCGTTGTCATCTGAGAATTATGGTGCCTTCCTTTTCTATGGTAGCAATTTTTCAGGTTTTGAAGGTCCATTTATGGTAGATGTGGAATGGGGTGGATTCAAGAGCGTCAAAATATGTGGCTAGACAGAACAATAGTGGAAGCACCTGCTAGCAAACAAAACCGTGAAAATGCTTGAAGACATCACATCAACAATAACAGAATAACAGAGGAAATCGATCAAATTTTTCTGAGTACTCTTCTGGTGTAAAGATAGTCCTGTGTTAAACGAGCGAATTAGTTTTTTTTGTTAGTGCCGATTTGTTTGTTCAGTCCATGACAAAAAAAATAATAATAAATAAATTTAATTTACCTAATTACTTTTGATAACAGGTTAACTTTTAAAGAGTGCTGCACTCCCTACTTTGCCCAGAGTGCACTAGCTTTCGCCGAATTTGACTATTATCTTGGTTTCAAACCTCTCATGAAAAATATTCACCTTTGAAAAATTATGTTCACGAAAAATAATCAAATGGTATATAGAACACTTCTACAGTAACCACTAACCAGGCTTGAGCCCAAGAGAATTTGCATTCCATTGTGTGCAAAAGTCGAACAACAAATTACTTCTGAGTATCACTCGTGCGAGTATTTGACATCGATGCTTTCCTGAGGGTTCTTACATATCAAACTCCAACTTTTCCTGAATCAATAACCAACCAACCAACCAACCAGTCCTTTTCTTCAATTTGACTGTAAGTCCTTTCTAGGTTTAGGGTTATTAATCCTTGCTCATTTTTCAATAATTGGGAAACGAGTTTTCTTATGTTATCGTTGATAATTTAGAAATGGATCTTTTCTTTTTAATTTATTATTATGCAATCGCTAATTCCATTAGATAATTAGATTGCTTGAATATGTAGCGTGTGCCCAACTTTGATCTGAAGAACTTGATGCCTAGGTTATTGTGTTAAAGAAAATATTCACCAGATCCAGATGTATGTGAAAATGCCCAGCTGAAAAACTGATATTTGTGCATTTCCTTTTGTTGCATTTATCCGTGAAAAATGAAAACCTTTGGGGGCCATTTTTGAGTTTTGATTTTGGAGGGGGCAAAAGAAAGTTGAGGGAAGGGGAACTGGTTTGAAGATGTTTTGCATGTTTTATCACAAACTAGAGCAAGAAAATTTAAAATAGCAAAGTAGGTGATTGTTCATCTAACTAAGACATTGAACTTTCATTTTCATCAGATGAAGGGATCACCATCAGATGAGATGATTCTGAGCTACAACGATGTTGTGCTTCGGCGTTATGATCTAACCATCCTCAACGGTCCGTTTTATCTTAATGATCGAGTTATCGAGTTGTATTTCAGCTATCTTCCATCTTGTTATCCCTCTCAGGATACCCTGCTGGTTCCACCCTCCATAGCATTTTGGATCATGAAATGTCCTGTTGCTGAGGCTCTCAAAGATTTCATAGAGCCCCTTCATTTGTCTGATAAGGAACTGGTTATATTCCCCGTCAACGATAACGAAGATGTTGGTAAAGCTGAAGGTGGGTCTCACTGGAGCCTACTTGCTTATTACAGGCGCGCTAACAAGTTTGTTCACCATGATAGTTGCAGAGGCATGAACTCAGCACCTGCTAAGCAACTCTATAGAGCTGTTGGTGGATACATGGGGCAATGCGGATCGGCATCTGAACCTAGCTTTTTGGAATGGGCTGATTCACCCCAACAAGAGAATGGTTATGATTGTGGTTTGTATGTCATGGCCATAGCAAGAGTGATATGCAACTGGCATGTAAACTGCAAAAATATTGATTTAACGGAGCTGTGGTTCCCTGATGTGAAGGAACAGGTTACTCCAATTGCGGTTGCCGAGATGCGGGGTGAGATCTTGACCTTGGTTAAAAAGCTAATGGCAGCAAATCAAAACTCTTGAATCTAAGTGGAGCATCCTCTAACTCGAGATTTAGAAGACATCTGCATAATTGTTTGATTTGATCATATTAATGGGAGTTGAGATAGCAGTAAATACTAATAATGTAGAACACATTTTGATGAGTTTCATGTCTGAAGCAACGTGTAAGTTGGCATAGCCTGTAAAGATTCCAAACAGCTTATCGATGTTGTTAATATAACATCTAAAGTTTTAGAACTATTCAAAGTTCAAACACATTTTTACCTTTTTACTCATCAACTCATACATTAATGTTACTGTCCAAGCAAAACAAATGGTCTATAGATATGCAACATTAGATGTCATATTTATTGCCATAAAAAGAAAGTATAGTAACAGAAAGACAACACTATCCCACTTTGAATTATCGCAGTCCCATAATTGTTTATTTCTTTCTCTAATTCTTTTGTCATATTTTAGCTTCTTTAGATCTATTGCAACCTATTGGGATGAAAATGAAAAATCCAACATTCATGCGTTACCCAGAAAGCTAACGAGTCCCCTCATTTGGGCAAGATAAGATAATAAATTATATTTTTAATTGGTGTACTTAGCTGAAGGTTTGGATAATGAAGAACATTATGCTGTTAACTTTTATTTTCCAAGCTAATATATGAATGATAAAATGCTACGATTTGTTGTTTTAGCCCGAACTTCGCTGATGCAAAAATTCTTTACAAAAAGTCGCCATAGAAACACCAAGTGTAACTTTCAGAGAGTAAACGACGTTTATTAGCACACAGTTGATTTTTCAAAACTCCAAACGTTGATTACTTAATAAGTAAGCTAGCAAATTGCAAATAAATATCCAAACAAGCACTTAATCTATTGAAACCTCTTGATAACCTCGCCAGCAAAAATGTATAAGCCAGGTTTTCTCTAGTCAAATTAGTGTTTCATCATTTCATTTTAGAGATAATCTGAATACTTAACGTAACTTCAAAGGACAAGCATGGTCATTTTGAAACATCTGAGAGGAACTAATTGGGTTCAAAAGAGTATAAGCTATATTTGCATTTGAGCCAACATGTAGGTATGCTTTAAACTAACACTATATCTCTAAGAACAGAGATGCTAAAGCCAGGGAAGGCACGCCAAAACTGTTAGGAGCTTGTGCATCCAATGCTTCTGTGTATGTCTGCGTTTGAAGAAATGCAGACTTGGTGCATATTCATGAACATGATTAAACAATTTGAAGAACCCTACATCAACATCAGAAATTCAGAATAGAGCAAGAAACATAACATTAAAAGTATCCTAATTCATCCAATAAAGCAAACGACAAAATAACATCCAGGAAAACTGTTCAGATAGATGGTGCTCACCCTTTCAGGATATTATTTACACCGTGCCAGTATCCATCGGATAACTCCCTAGAACTCGCAAGAATGTAGCGAACTCCTGTAAAAATATAGAGTTTTTTAGAGCATCCGCTCATAGATAATCCTGTGGATATGATTCATAAAAATTAAAGTGTACATTCAGATGCCTCAGAGCATTTTGTGCCCTTGGATCAGCCATTGACGCTTCAAAATCAACATAAAAAAGATAATCAAAATACCTGTACAAAAAATATAACTTAGGATCATCACAAAGATCATCATAAAACCTTTTTCACTGATACAGTACTAGTTATGAATTGGAATAATCAATTTGAAGAAAGAAAATATTTAAATTAAAGAAGGAGCTGTAGTTATGGCATTCATACTTGGGTGACCCATTGCTATTATCATCAGCCATTCGCAGCGGCATGTTCCGCAAAGGACGGCTTTCAATCTGATAGAAAAACAAACAAATCTCGTGATCAGAATTGTTTTAGAAGTAAACTTGCAACTTCCATAACAAGCATCTGATGCCAATAAGAAAAACAAACCTTTGAAAGGTTGATTTGACGCAGAGCGAACACCGCAAGAGCCTTGAAAAGTATTCCCGGACCTTCTTCCAACGAAAAAACTATGCTTGTCTGAGAATTCAACACCACAATCAACAACTATACACAATATTTGATAAGTAGGCAGACGTATAACAAATCAATTAGTTGTGAGGAGAAGTATGGTGCATTCAATGCAATAGTTTCAGCTATTTATTCTATTCGTCTGTACCTTAAATGGCCTATCTGTACCGGGAATTATAGGTTCTCGTGCTAACATTAGAAATCGGGTGACATTATCGCAATCATCCTGAAAATACAAAACTGTGAGAGATGAAATCTAGTAATGTACATTAACATGAATGATTATCATGTTTGATAGAACAATGCAGCCATGGGTTCTGACCTGAATGTCTTGGGCAAGTATATTCAAGCCATAAATCTTTGCAGCAGCAGAACTAGCAACCGCTCCTGCATCTTTTACTCCATGCATGGCAATATACTATAATTTGTAACAATCTTAGGGTAAGTCACAATGATAACAAAGTCAACAATAGCAGCTTAATCGAATTTTCCATCCTAAAACCCAAGGTTCAATATCAATTCAAGTTGTTACTCTTCATAAGTTGATAAAAGTTGGTTAATTTTAAAAATAGATCATGGAGTTGATCAAGACCAACTTATATGACTAAAGGTACACCTAGAACCATGAAAAGCATAAAATACTCTGATGCCTAAAGGGAAAGTAGTATATTTCCTACACAAAAAAAAGTGGGAATGTCTAAAATGTCTTGATAATTGAAACTCAGTAAATTAAGTGCAATTGTTGCTTAACTGAAAAACAAGGAATGATACCAGAAACCAGCTCCCATCATTCTATGCATACCTGTGCAGCACCAGCTGTATCATCGACTGCTTCTCTAACCAATCCCCACTTCGTCAGTGTGTGCTCACATTGTGAAAGAGCCTAAAACACAACCAATCTTAGATGAGTTTGTGACTGTCCAAACAAAGGTAGGAGATAATAAGTTATAAACTTAGAAACAAACCTGTGGATGACTAAGAACACGCTTCAGATCCTCGAGTTTAACACCATGATTGGCCATCAGACAATGGTGAACTGCATATTTCACTTCTCCCACTATATGCAACCTGTGCCTGAGTAGAAGGTCATAATTTCTGTGGATGCTCCCTCCTAAAGAATTCTCAATTGGCAAAACTGCTCTATCCACAAGCCACCTCTCAACTTTCTAGTGTAACATAAATAAGTGGTTCAAGAACTTGCGCTTAAATTTGTCAAAAAAATCTACACATTAAACTACTCTTTATGTAACTAAGTTCTACAATGACAATCAATTTGGAATATCTTTCAATTTCTAATGTTATCATATTCCTACCAATGCAACAAATGAGGAAACTTGGAAAAAAGAGCAAAAATGAAAACAACATCATACTTGAAATGCATTCTCAAATTGTGGACATGGAACAGCTTCACAATTTGGGTAGGCCTTCTGTGCTGCTGATTCACTATAAGCACCAGGAACCCCCTGAAAAATAAAATAAAATAAAATAATTTATTCCCCCAATTAAACCAGCTCCACCAAAATAAAATAAAAATGCAAATGCTAAATCCAATACTCAACAATTCAATTGAAAAAATATTGAATTGAATATGAGACATGGAAGTAATACTACCTGATATGCAACTTGAAGACGTGGACCATCGGAAACTGAATCGGAGAGCTGAGTGGAAGTTAAAGGCCCTAATACACCAAATTAAATTAAATGAAAAAAAGAAAAAATGAATTAACGAATGAATGAAGTGAGTGAATTACGGGGAAGCGCAAATAGGTCAGCTTTATCGTTGAGATCGTTCTCCTTAAGCGAGGCGCGAAGAACGCAGGCGAAACGACACCGTTTTGGTGGGTGGAGTGTGAAGTTGAGGGTGATGGAGGAGTGCGCATGGGGTTGAGATGGCGGAGGAGAGAATGGACGGTGAGGATGCGATATGATCCGTGACGCCGCCATCGGACGATGATGGATTATTACAATTTACGGTCGCTAGGGAATCTGTTTTTGTTTGTTAGCCAAACTGGGGATTGAGTTTTCCGAAGAAGAATTTCGTGGTTTTGGGAATATATTATGGTCCAATTTCTTAGAGCACCTACAATAGTGAGTTCATCTTTCACTTTTTTGTGACATATAAGAACTCTAATCATTTGAGGAGTAAATGAATGAGTTCCGCACGGATCTTAAGACGAGGGAGTCCTTCTAAACAGGGACTCAAGTTAACCAATAATAACTTACTATTTGACAAATTATTTTAAAAAATAATAATATAAAATCTGAAATAATTAAATAATTATATTAAATAATAAAATAATAATTAAATTAGTAATAATTATAATAAAAATTGTAT
>NC_029787.2:3823325-3824834 GCF_000816755.2 Arachis ipaensis | reverse complement strand
TTGAGTATTATTATTATATATGAATTTATTTAATATTAATATCTTTTAATAGTGAATTATTTTTAAATTTATAAATTTAAATAATATTATTAAAAAAAATTAATTACATTAATTTTAAGTATTTTAATTAATTAATTAAGTGGGACTACAATAGAGACTAAAGTTAGTTCCTCCTAATGGAGAAGAGAGAGATGCTTTGAGTTCCTATTTATCGTTTATGACGCAAAAGCTGATGTGGAGTTACTTTTTATGACAGGTACGCCATAAATAGAAATTGAGATAAGTTTCCTACTCGAGATGATCTAAACACTTCCAACGAATTGATTTCTTCAGTGTATTAAAATTATTTACACAAAATTCAACACATCGAAGACTAATTTCTTTGTTTGTCCACGGTATGATAAATCAACCATTAATTTGTAGGGAATCTAAATTTTGGCCCTAAGTTTTATTTAAAAATTTATAGCTAATTCGAATATGAAAAGCTAATTTCTAACTAATTGTTACATGCAAGGCAAAATTTTAAGTCAGTTAAAATTGAGAATGAAAATTAGTAAAAATTAAATTAAATTTTGTATTATATTTAATATAAAATATGTTGAACTATATTATTTTTAAATATTATGTTTAGTTTAAAATAAATAAATTTAAAATTAAAAAAATTAATAGTTGGATTTGTATTTTTATTTTTAATATTTTTTATTTTCTGAATTTTATAAAAAAAATAAAAAAATAAAAACAATAAAATCTTAGTTTTTTATTTTCACTTTTTGGTTTTTTTTTCACAAAATTTAAAAATAAAAAATATTAAAAATAAAAACGCGAATTAAAGACATTTTTAGTGGCATCTATTTTTATCTTTTAAAAGTATTGAAATGACTGAAATGTTGAATTTCAAATTTCTTACTACCAATCACCTAGATACAGTCTTTTTTTTATTTTTTGTTGGACTTGCCTAGATACAGTCTTTGGAAACAAACCTTATCTTAGGCTTGCTTGATTTAGTTAGTTGGGTTGGGCCTGACGTAGTTCAAGATCCAAACTGGAAAATAAATCTAACTCAAGACCAAAAAGAGAACATGGCCTGCATCTAATGTTGCACTTCAAGTTAAAGCCCACTAAATAAACTAATTTTGATCAATCACGTTAGCTAACTCTAACAGCAAGACTTGAAGGCTAAAGCCATTCACTTTAGCTCATATTCACCCTAACAGAACCCGAGCTTAGTTTAGACAATCAGGATCATAGTCTCTCCAAAATTTTTATAAAAAAAATTAGCAGTATTAATACAAAAATATAGTTCAATTAGTTTAAATATCACACTTTTATATTAAGTTTGTGGGATAAACTTCCAAATTTTTGTATTTATTTAATTATTTTTAATTTTAAACTTTAACATTTTGGATTTAGATTTTAATAAGTTTTCACAAATTAAAAATTTTATTGGCTTAGTCATACAAATTAAAATCTCATTCTTATTTATAGTAAAATTATTTTTTTATCTGTATA
>NC_029787.2:3815460-3823235 GCF_000816755.2 Arachis ipaensis | reverse complement strand
TAACACCCCCACCACCAATCTCTTCAAGCTCCGCCACTGCACCCTAAACAACCCTTATGTTTAGCACAAAAGTTAATTCATAGTATACCACTTTGCATAATATCTATGCAATCAATAAACTAATTAGTAATTACTAATGCCATATATTTTTAGATTCCCGTTTTCTAGTAATTTTATTAAAGATAGAGAAATTCGAACTTGTAACCTCTAAATAAGTATGAAGAGACTATGTCATTTGAATTATAGTTTATTGATATTTTTTAGTAATTTTAATTAAAGATAAAAAATTAATTTTCATCTAATAATATAAAAAAAATTATACAATTATCAATTCATATATTACCACATCAACAAAATGAACTAATTTTTAAATTCATAACTTAAAAAAACATCTATAATTAGATAAACGTTAAAAATTAGTTTGTTAGTGTCTCAAAAGTAACTCTGAAAAATTGTTTACATTTAATGCTACTATACCCAATATCTAACTTATTTATATTTGAATGAATCCAAATCAGATCCTATTGGCACAAATATATGGATAACATAGTCAACCAAAAAAAAAAATATGCTATGTGTATATTAAAATTAGTTAACAAAATTAGTTACTAATACAAAATATATGTTAGAATATAAATATATATTGAAAATAAATTAAATTAAACATATATTTATACACAAATATATTAGTGGTTGATTTTAGTGACCAATTTTAATGTACGAATAACATTTTTGTCAAAAAAAAAATATATATGGATAACATGCTTTTAGATTATCTTTTAAAACACGGATAACATACCTTTAATCATTGTTTAAACATGTATTATAACACAACTTGACTACAATGTCCCAAACTAAACACAATCACCGTAAGTGTCAACTAGTAATAATAGAGCAAATGTTGATCTTGGTTAGAAGATAATCCAACATACGACTTTGTTATACTATATTTTAAGAAAACCTCATAGATAACAAACAAACTGGAGGATCAAGAGAATCAGAATCGAGATTTTTGAAAACGATTTGATAAAGATGCGTGTTAATTATGTTTTGTACGCATGTCATCACTGGACATATATATTCCCTTAACATCTTTTTTAAATTCTAAATGATGTCATTAATAAACTAATAATACTGTTACTAAATGGTCAAGACACGCATGCTTAGCTCACAATATTTGAACTGTGGCGAAAAATGAACAATCCCAAATTGAAATCTAAATACTTGACAACAACTAGGACCCACAAAGGTACATACAAATTCCATTTTATAAGAGACTTGATCAAAAATAAAATATATTTGGTATCTATCAACAACAATTAACAATCCATATTCTTCGTATGTTATCATCGTCCACTAAGATGAAGCTATTGGTGCATGCAATTATTGACCGCATTATTCACGACCACGTATGGTTTATAGTAAAATTGTAAAAGAATAGGAAAATAAAAGAATTGTGAAAGAGAAAGATGAAGAAATTTTATTGATTGTTGATTGAATGAATTGTAAACTATGAAAGTAAAATTAAGTATATATAGAGTATTGGCCTATGAAGGATAAAAGTAGATAAAGATAAGATATAGAGATAAAGATAAAGATAACTATAAGATAAGATAAAGACTAAATTATCATTTAATTTGTGTATTCTGTTGGCCTGAATTTGTGGGCCGTGAGACGTCTTTATTGTTGTCATGGGCTAAGGTGGAAGAGTGGTTTAATACGCCCCCGCAAGCTGGAGGATGAAAGATGATCTGATAGTGACAGGCTTGACAATAGGGGAGAAAGTTTCTAAGAAATCAACACCTTCAGTTTGAGTGAACCCTTTAGCCACAAGGCGTGCTTTATATTGATCAACTGAACCATCAGGCTTGCGTTTGATGCGATAGACCCATTTACAGCCAACCGGCTTAACCCCTGCAGGGCAATCAACGAGACGCCAAGTTTTGTTCAGCTCAAGAGCATCCAACTCATCTTTCATAGCACTACGCCAATTAGAGTGTTGATTGGCGTCCTTAAAAGACTTTGGCTCAACGACAGAATGTAGAGATAAAAGAAACTTTTTATGTGAAGATGAAAAAGAAGAAAAAGACATGACTGAAGATAAAGGATATTTGCACTTTGAGGGAGATTGATTTGTAGAGATGAGAGTGGAATTACACAAGTAATCAGAGAGATATGCTGGAGGTCGGTGAGGCCGGTCGGAATGACAAGGATGGGGTTGCTCAGGTGGTGAAGAAGGTGACGGGGGATGAGAAGGTGATGGTGGACTGGTGTCTAGTGTTGAAAGTGATTCGGTGATCATGGGTTCAACTTGGTTAGGAAACGATAGTGAGGAAGAAGGAGAGGTTGTTGGAGAAAATAAAGAACTAGGTGGAGTTGGGTCAATGGGTATAGGTGAGGGTTCAACTGGAAGACTAACTGAATCTTGTTTTTGAGAAGGTGTGTTTGATAATGTTGGGCTGAGTGTCTGGAATTGGACATTTTTTGTGACTAAGGGCAAGATCTTTTCATAAAAAATCACGTTTCTAGAAATCTCAATTCTTTTATCTTCTAAAACATAAACAATATACCCTTTAAAACCAGATTGAAAGCCAATAAATACAGCATTTTTGGCTCTTGGATCAAATTTTGATCTATTTACCATTTGGGTAAAACAAAACATAAGCATCCAAAAACTTTAATGTCATGATAATTTGGTGGATGATTGAATAAAATCTCAAATGGTGTTTTAAAATTAATTGCGGATGATGGAACTCTATTAAGTAAATAAACAGCATGTCTAACAGCATAAGACCAAAAAGATGATGGTAAATTAGATTGAAACATAAAAGCACGAGCTATGTTCAAAATATGTTGATGCTTGCGTTCTACCCTTCCATTTTGTTGAGGAGTTTCAACACAACTACGTTGATGAATAATGCCCTTTGAAGTATAAAAATCAGGTAAAATAAATTCTGGTCCATTATCGGAACGAATAGTTTTGACTTTGGAGTTGAATTGTGTTTCAATTAAAGTAATAAAATTTTTTATTTGATTCTGTACTTCTCCTTTTGATTTTAATAAAGTAACCCATGTAAAGCGGCTAAAATCATCAACAATAGTAAAAAAATATTTATGATTATGAATAGAATTTTGTCGAAACGGACCCCAAATATCAAAGTGTAATAAATCAAAACTTGCATTGGCTTTGTTAAAACTTTGAGAAAATGAAAGTTTCTTTTGTTTAGAAAGATGACAAATGTCACAAGCCTCATCATGATGCATAGAGATAAAAGGAAATTGTTTATGTAAATGATTAAGTCTTTGCTCAGAAAGGTGTCCTAAACGAAAATGCCATATATTGGAAGGTGTAATGGGTGGAGATTGGATGGAATTTATGGAGTGTGTAGTGGATGAATTTTTACCGAAATTTGGTTCAAAGACATATAATCCCTCTCTCATTCTGGCCAAATCAATTGTCCCCAAATTGTTGCTCTGTAGAGTGCAAGAAGAAGATGAAAAAGTGAGTTCACATATGAGTGCTGAAGTAATTTTTGAAACAGAGATAATATTAAAGTTAAAATGAGGTAAATAAAGAACATCATGAAGAACCAAGGATGGTGAAAATTGAACGATGCCTTTATAAGAAACAGTAGTTCGAGAACCATTTGGTAAATGAACAATAATAGGAGAAATTTGTGTGTAAGAAATAAACCAAGACAAATTTGATGCAATGTGATCTGTGGCACCAGAATCAATGATCCAAGTATTCAAGAATGAATCTCGATTTGAAGAATTGTTAACAGTAGAAAAGGTATTGAAAGAACAAAGATAATGAGTAGCTGGACTTGGCAGAAGCTCAAGTTAGTTTGAAGGACGAGCTTCTTCATTGAAAGGAAGTGCCATGAAAGAAAAGTGTTGGGCTGACGAAAGGTCCAAAAGAGACTCCAGATGAAGTTGCTGGTGTGCCCTTTCTCCTTGATCCATGGATGTCAGCAGAGCTCAAGAGGAGCTCTGATACCATAATAAAATTGTGAAAGAATAGGAAAATAAAAGAATTGTGAAAGAGAAATATGAAGAAATTTTATTGATTGTTGATTGAATGAATTGTAAACTATGAAAGTAAAATTAAGTATATATAGAGTATTGGCCTATGAAAGATAAAAGTAGATAAAGATAAGATATAGAGATAAAGATAAAGATAACTATAAGATAAGATAAAGACTAAATTATCATTTAATTTGTGTATTCTGTTGGGCTGAATTTGTGGGCCGTGAGACGTCTTTATTGTTGTCATGGGCTAAGGTGGAAGAGTGGTTTAATAGTTTATTTAGGAACGAATTTAAAAATAACAAAAAGTTTCGGGATCAGTAGATTTTATGATTTTTAACCATTAATTAATTATTAATGATATTTTTAATGGTGTGAGATTGTATTTAATAGTATAAAATCATTTAATTTTCTTTTATAATAACCAATTAAAAACTTGTACATCAATATTAATACACATATAGAATCTTGCTAGGAACTAATGAGATATCTGTATAATGTGTATAATGAGCTAATTATTTAGTCTAATAAGGATAAATAATAAAAATTATATTATTTAAATTTAAAAATTTTTATTTAGTTATTTTACATTAAATTTTAAATTTTAAATTTTCTAATTTTAAATTTTAAATTTTTAAAAAATATAGTTAGTTATTTTAAAAAAATAATTATCCGAAATCTTAATTTACCAAAACATTTCACTTTAATATTCTCTTCTTTTTCAACCGGCGGTCACTCCACCTTCATTAATAATTATCCCACTTCACCCTTGATGCTTGACTTGCCACACACCACTCACCCTTAATAAAAATAACCATCTACTGAAGAAAAAAAAGAATCATCATTGAACATCCAACATATTTTAATTATATATAACTAAATCCAATCCAATCAAAATAATCATTTACATAAAAATTAAAATAACTATCCGCATACCTACTAAAATGATCATCCTAAATTGACAATTAAAATAGAAGAAGGAGATGAATAAATAGAAAAAGAAACTATGATCATCCAACGATTTAATTTTTATTAAAAAATATATATAATTTGACACATGAGTCTTATGATTTAATGTAAACATACAACTGGAGAAACAAAAAACGAAAAAAAAAAGCTTGAACATAGGAGGAGATAAACATGAGTAAGAATCAAAAGTAAGATTGATTTGATATTATTTTCAAGCATGCGTGCGTTACATCTACCTTACTCACACGATTAATTCAAACAGCGGCGTCGGCTGGAGTCCGTGGCGGCGTCGGCGGCACAGTCGGCCGTGGGTTGCAACGGCGCAGGTGAGAGAGACGCGCCACAGGGAGGTAGGACTTACCGTCCGTGATGATGGCTGCCGGGAGAGTGGCGCGAAAACAGCGGCAGAGGGCGAGGCGCGTCGGGCTAATCGGCAGAGGTGGAGGTAGAGTCGGTGGGAGGCTGCGACGGCTTTGGTATGACCGGTGAGGAGTGCAGCAGCGTGATGTGAGGACCAGAAAAGATGGCGGCAAGTTTTAGACGTATATTAGAGGTTATAGTGAAATTAAAAATAACCATATGTTGTGTGAATAAATTTAAATACTAATTTTAATTTTATTTTTTTTTAATTTTATTGTATATAATTATATACTAAAATTACTGTGTTTCCATACTTTCTCATAGTTGAATCTGTAATTTGGTCGGTCATTCATCACGTTGGAAAATCCAAATAACCAACGTTAGCAAAACAGTCTTTGTGGATTATTGGAAATTGTCATGATTTATGAATAATTAACGGGTACCCATCATAACACCCTTCTATTTTGCTTCCTTCACGTTCTCTGCATTCATTCATCTTCACACATACATCGCCATCATCATGAATCATGATTTCATTTCCTAGTTCACGTTTCACTATTTCAGGGATTAAATTGCATAAGAAATTCATTTATCACATACTCATATATATAATTATTAAATAATTTTAATATATGTATATTTTGACTATCATGTAATATTTACTTAAATAATCATCACCTTATAATATACCATTTGATTTTTCTTTGGATTGCACCAACAAAACAAACAACCTTGACGTGTCCTCTAGTTGATTCAATCATTTTGTCCACGTGACACATCATACATACACAAACGAACCTACATAGGGCAATGGAGATCTTGCTCTACTCTCATTTCAATTCTTTTTTAAAAAAATATTCATATATAATATACTTTTATTTTAAATTTTAAATTATCTCACTGTAAATAAACTAAATTCAATTATTTAAAGTCTAAAATCTATTTAATCTTTTTATCATTTTAACTATTAATTAGTTTAATCAAATTTAATTTTTTTTCATTTTCAAATTCTAGCCATCACCACTCATTTATTCTCTTAAACTCTCTTTGCAGTTTTATATTTTCAACATTCTTTTTCTATTCCTTGTCTAATGATTATCTTCTATTCATCAAAAGATAAATTTTAAATTTTTTATTTTTTTTATATCTCTCTCTATGACTCTATGTATCTTTCAATTTCATTATTTATGTTTTTGATATTTTCAATTACAAATTTTAATTCAAATAATTATAGTTTAATTTAGTTATTAATCTAATTTTTTATTCTATTCATGAATTTATATATTTTATTTTATTCTCAATTTAGTGATCTTTATTATTTATTTGTTTATTTGTTTATTTTATTTTATTATATGTAATTATATTGTATATAAATTTTTAAAGTGAATTGATCAATTTACTAATTTAGAATATATATATATTTTTATTTTTAGAAATAGTAATGGAAAAATATTTCAAAATAGTATTACTTAACTAACTTACTAACTCACTAAATTATCAATATTGACGAACCGGGGTAGTATATATTTGAGTAGAAATGTAGAATAATATTTTTTTTATTGTGAAAACTCAGGTACAATCGATTTCATGTGAAGTTGATAACTGAGAACTGTTATATAATTTGATTGATTTGACTAAATTTTCATCTAATAACTTTCAACTATCAACTTCATGTGAAGTCGATTATACCTGAATTTTTACTTTTTTTCGTACATAATTTTCACCAAAAGTGAAAGTATAATGTGGATAAGAAAGACTTAACATGAAATTATACTCCCAAATGGAGAAGAGTTGTGGAGTTGGAATTATCGAGTTTGCGACGCCTTGCTTCAGGGAAGAGAACGATTATATTAGATGAAACTAAAATTAGTTACTAAAATTAATTATTAGTATAAAATATATATTAAAATATAAATATATATTAAAAATAAATTAAATCATACATATATTTATAAATAAATATATTAATAACTGATTTTAATGACTGATTTTAGTGTACAAATAATACTTTTAGAAAGAAAATATCACATATACAATTTTATTCACTCGAGAAACAAGAAGAAACGCATTAAGATGATTAGTTTCACATATGATCTCTTTGCACTCGCAATTCCAAGTCATAATAAGCCCTCTCTAAATAACACGTAGCTCACAACAAAGAACACTAGAAAGAGGTATACTAATAGAACAATATTTCATTCAAATTTTCATGTTGTCTCTAATAATACATCCAAAACCAACTAATTGCTCATTTTCAAAAACAGAATAATTGACGTTTGGTCACTTTTACCAAATTTTAAAAATATTTAGAGGCCTTTTATTAATAACGTCTCTTATTATTATTTTATCATCGTTTAAATTTTTTGGACATCAATTTAATAATTATCTCTAATTTTTTATATATCTTTTTATATAAA
>NC_029787.2:3814387-3815000 GCF_000816755.2 Arachis ipaensis | reverse complement strand
TTATTGTTTATTGTTTGTATATAAAAATATCTTAGATAACCAACTTTATTTTTTATAGGTTATGGTTTAGACTTTAGACATTGCAAGGTTGGAGGTTGTAGGCAATGTTTTCTTGCTCGGAAGACGTGACACGTGTTAAGAGGGAAGACAGAGGTGGACCCACTTCACACCAACACTCTCAACTCTCATCGCCGATGTTTCCTTTGTTTTCTTCTTCCTTACTCTCTCTCTCTCTCTCTTTCAATTACTTGCTTACCCTTCACTCAACCTAACCTATATGAATTATTGAATTCTGTTAGAATATCGGATAGATTACTGAAGTACAATATTGAAATTAAAGGAGATACAATATTATTTATTACATAAAATGAGAAGACATTACATCAAATTCAAAATCTTAAGGTGTTAAGTTAATGGATCTCTCATCTTACAAACTCTTCACTCTTCTTTATTTTCTTTGATGTGGGACTAACTTCAACACTCCTCATACTTACAACACTAACAATTATATTATTTGAGTTATAATTCGTTTACGAGATACAATAATATTTAATACACACAAATTGTAAATACTAAATCCTTTTGATAAAACAATAACTAAAATATTATCTAT
>NC_029787.2:3813928-3814317 GCF_000816755.2 Arachis ipaensis | reverse complement strand
CCACCAATGAAAACAAATGAATGGTCTTTCCAAACATAGAAAATGCAATGAATAGAAGAGAATTTAAACATTCTTCCCTGCCTCCTTGGTGGCAGGACTCATTATTTTTTCGAAAAAGTAAAAATGATCTAAAATTATTAAATTCACTTGTTATTTTAAAAGAATTTGATCTATATAGTATAGCTGCTACCAACTGTGAATATATGACAATAACTCGTTTAATTGATATAACTTTATAAAATTGTTATATATCATGTTCATTATAAAAAGTTTTCCATGTTCAAAAGCACTAAAAATTTCATGGCCGTTTTGCCTCCTTATTTTTTCTCTCATTCTTTTTTCTTTTCAATTTGCCACCTCATTGAAGTTGTAAACTACAACAATGTGTC
>NC_029787.2:3811243-3813748 GCF_000816755.2 Arachis ipaensis | reverse complement strand
CCAGCTTTTTTTTTTTTTTTCTTTTTATCTTCTAAACCTATCACATCTCATGTATTGATTATTACTATGATTTTATGATTATTAAACTCCAAAACGGCAAAACAAGCACACAAAATCACATGACATATCAACCTCAACCATTCAGACAAAGATTCTGCTGCCTGGAAGAAAGAAAAGTGGTGGAAGTGGGAACACCAGATTCTTTTCTTCACACCATTGCTCAATGCTAATACTACAAACAACGTTACCCTATGTATATATGTTGTTTTTTATGTGCTCCTTTGGGATATGTTGGGGCACAGTTTCCCATCGTTACTACTCACTTTTACTTTTTCTATTTTTATTTTTTATATTTATTTATTTTATTTTTTTTCCATTATTTATATTCTTGAGTATGTTCTCTTTGACTAGTCAAACCAACATGACTGATCCCTATGAATATGATGTTCATTCTCATAACCCCACAACTACAACCATGCCCCACCATTTTTTTTCCTCCTCCAATCTTTTTTTTTATTTAACCAAACGGTATCCCACAATCCGACAGGTTAAAAACTAATTCGTCGCAGATCTAAACTTTATTTAAGGATCTGCCGCTGGTCAATGAATTACTGCATACATAAGGCGGAATTCAAACTCCCGACACTTACTTAAGCGAATAAATAAGCTGAACACTCATCCTCCAATCTTTGATCAACTTAAAATACCCTCAAAATCATGTATTTTCAGACGCATGTTATTTCAACTACCATATAATAACATATCCATCATCCATTATTCTTCTATAAAATTTAATTTACTTCTTAATAAGTTTACTATTAGAAACTAAACAAATTCATTTAATTGCATTATCGTTCTAAACATTTTTTTTTTTCAAAATTTAGTCAATACAAAAAGAATTTATTTAATTATCATTTTCAACGTAGTTACATATTCTAGAAAATAATAATTAAAAAAAAGTAATTCAACTTCCAAAATTATAAGAATTAAAACAAAAATTATTTTAAAAAAATAGAAACCATATTTCTCAAACACTTTATCATTATCCTGTAGTGGTGGAATTCATCAGTATTATTCAATCTATTTACTGGTCAGTGGTCACTTTGAATACAATAGCTAGATATGAACTAGGAACCCTAATGGTACATAGGGTGCACCCAAAGCTAAAATTCCGTGGGATCCAAACTAAAGTATGTGAAAGTGGAAACAATGATTGTACATGCTATTATTTTCCACAAGTACTCGTAAAGGATAATGATTAATTATAGTATATGAATTATTGATCATTATTATTATTATAGTTAGTATCATAGTATTTCCGGCGAGTCACTACTACTCTATAGAGAGAATCTGATACACAAAGAAATGGAGGCACAACAAACCACTCAATTTGACAATTAATCATACATAGTACTATATAGTAGTAGGTAGTGTCATATATAGAAACCATTGTTCTACTTTCTCTTTTTCTGCTTGTGGGTTGAGATAATAATTAAATAATTAATTAATAATTTAAACATAAATAATTCCTATGATTTGATGTATATTTTTTTGGGTAATGCTAGGTAGAAAAAAAAAAGCCAGAACTTGCCTTATTTAGCATTAATTAATTGTCGCAACAATTAATGAATGCTAAATAAGGCAAGTTATGACTGTTTTTGGCTGATTTTCTTTAATATTTCCGATTTTTTTTGTTACGGTATTTTTAGATTTAAAAAGTCAATGATTAATTTGTCACAGATCTAATTAAGTTTTATTTAAAAATTTATTATTAAATTATTGACTAATAAATTACTATATATATAAAATGAGATTCAAATTCTCAATATTTATTTAAATAGACTAATAAATAACTAATTATTCGACCAATTTAAGTTGATTCGATTTAATCTATATGATCTATATTTAATTCTCCTCCTTCATTATTCCCCCGGGATTTGCACCTAATAATAGCTATGATTTGTTAGGTTAGCAATTAGTAGTTTGGTAAGATATTACACGTTTATCTTAATTTTGTTACCGCAGATAGAGAATTGAAATAATGTGCTCCATGATTTATCTAAACTTAGGGCTTAATTAAAAGTTGATAAAATGCAATGATGGATGTGAACTTTCCCGTAATTATTTAATATCTTGATTAAAGATTAAAACTAAATATGTCCTTGTGGAAAAAATAAAGGAGAGAGTAGTACATTTAGTTTGTTCAATTTATCTTATCCTACCAACTTTGTTCTCTCTTTTATTTAATTAATTATTTTTTCTACCAACTATAAGCGACAAATTAAGCGCCATATATGAGAATATTATATATATAACTAGTTATAAGATAAGACAAGATGGATATGGATTAAATAAAAGAAGAAAACGAAAATAATGATTCAAGTTTCTGCATTGGTAAATAATGGCAACTGGCACAGAATGATTTCCCATATATTTGGCGGATCATCAGATGAATCTCATACTTTCTGTTTTGCCAATTCTTGTTACTTACAGTTGGGAAAACAG
>NC_029787.2:3809113-3811031 GCF_000816755.2 Arachis ipaensis | reverse complement strand
AGAAATGAATTTAAAAAAAAAGTTAGTTAATATTAATTAAAAAATAGTTTATTTCATTCTTAATTGGATAATTGATACAGTTAATGAACTTAATGGTTCAAGTTGGTATCTAAAATGATTTTATATTTTAGAATGTAGCACAAGTAGTGGCAGGGTTTTGGCCTTAATTAGCTTGAAGCTTAAATTAAATGATACACAAAAATAGGATTTCAAATTACTTAATCAGGGGCTTTTCAGTACTATATGTTTACGAATTAGCATATTCAAAGATATTCATTTTCTTCTAGTTAGATCCATGAATGCATGAATCATGATTATTCATGATGATGACGACGAAGATGAAGATATCAATTATTATTATCATTTAAGGCGGAAGGTACAATATGGATATTATTATATATATGCATATTATTTAATTAATGCTATATATATATATATATATATTTTTGGTAATGTTAGGTAGACAAAAAAAAAAACAGCTAAAACTTGCCTTATTTAGCATTAATTAATTATCACAACAATTAATGAATACTTAATAAAGTAAGTTATGGTTGTTTTTGGCTGATTTTCTTTGGTTACAAAATATTTTCGATATTTTTTTTTTGGTAATGTTAGGTAGACAAAAAAAAAACAGTCAGAATTTGTCTTATTTAGTATTAATTAATTGTCACAACAATTAATTAATACTAAATAAAATAAATTATAACTATTTTTGGCTGATTTTCTTTGGTTACCAAACATTTCCGTTTTTTTACAGAGTGTATGGATGGTTGTTGAAGAGTAGTGAAGTGAGTAAGTGACTATAATGGGAAATAATAATGTGTGGGGAAGTGGTAATGGGAACAAAGGTTAAGAGTGGATCCAATTAGTGGAAGTTGAGTAAGACAAGTCGGTGAATACTGTAGGCATAGATTATTATTATTTATCATTATCATCATCAAAATATGGGACCACCCATATTACATTAAAGAGCCAAAAGACCAAACCAAGTAAAGCAAAATTGACTGATGAATTCAGGGATATTGGTGACACTGCTCAGTGGCATACTACTACTATAGTACACAAATAATTATTGTTATTAGTACCCTCTGTTATAATCAAAATTATTCATGTTGATTAGGTTACTATTAAGCTATATAGCAATGATTTTTTATCTTTTATTTAGAATTTTATGGCTGATCTGCTTCTTATTAAATAAAAATACAACACTCTTTTGTTAATTAAAAATTTAATTATTCGGTTAGTTTTTATAATTTTATTAAATTTATAATTAAATTTTTATACTTAGTAAAAATTATATAAATATAAAAATTTAAGTACAATTAACTTTATGTAAAATTAATAATTAAAATTTATTAAATAATAATTTAATATCTAATAATTTTAAATTATTAATTTCACATAAAATTAACTGTTAGTAAATTTTTACCTTATACTACGAATAGAAGTGTATTATGAACTACGTACTTAAATATGATTGTCATGAACGGACTCCACTGAAATCGAATAAATTAGAATTCAAGAAGATTTAAGACACAACCCGACACCAAAAGCATTAGATAGCAAGGAAACAATGAAACATGTACTGTTGTTGTATTGTACATAATACATCCCATGTAATACATAAAATGAAAACACATACATGAATAATGAAATGGGGGAACAGATTCTGTGAGCACACATCAAAAGGATGAAAGAATATATCATCAAATGATCCTATAATATCTGCACATACATGTGTGGCAACCTGCAATTGGAAGTTGGAAGAAAATAAACTATTTAGTAAATATTTTCTTTTTCCAACTGAATATATATAGAGTCCAACACAATCAAAGTGTAAAAAGCATCCCACACTTTTATCTATACTCATAATTATTATTCGATAATGTTAGAGAGATAAAAAAAAAAATTAATTACT
>NC_029787.2:3802987-3808918 GCF_000816755.2 Arachis ipaensis | reverse complement strand
CCCCAACATCCCCAACATAATTAACCACAAGTCCACATCACTCGGACATTCAACAAACCACCACAATCCAATTTTAATTTCTTTTTCTTTTTAATTTCTTTAATTTTTATCTTTCTTTAATTCTTTCATTTCAATAGTATATATCATCTCAAATCATATAGTAATGTTTGTTTTCCTATGCCATGTTTGGGTCCCATTGCATCATCATCACACACATCCAAAAACATCCCTCTCTCTCTTTCTCTCACACCAAATCAAATCTCTGTTCTGCTTCGTGTTTAACAAGGAAACAATATTTTAATTATAGTGCTGTTCTTTTCGTATAATTAGGAAAGATGTTCTTTGTTTCTTTAATTTATGGTAGATAGATTGAATATTAAAAAATAATTAACGGAAAATGACGGCAACTCTCATTTTTATATATATGGTGGTCACCTCAAGGAAATAAATAATTAAATAAATACAAATACAAATTCTAAAACATAAACAAAAGTAACTAAGTGATCTTGTTTGAAAAGTAATTTTAGTATATAGTGTTATTAATTAGTATAATTATCATAAATTTCATATTATTGTGATAATAATTGATGTAAATGTCCATTTTTTATAAAGTTTAGTTTATCAAAGATGATCTTATTTAATGTAGTTTAAAAAAGTGTTATTATGTATGTATATAAATAGAGGCTTAAGTCTCTAAGAAAATACAATAACAATAATTCGTTCTTTTTTTTAGCAATATTTCTTATATATATATATATATATATATATATATATTATATAATATTAAGTAAATACATATATGAATCATCTTTATTGAGCTAATTATATTAATATTAGAATTTTCTATTTACACTTTCTTATTTTATATTTATCCTTCTTAGTTATTTATTTTACAACACATTATCAGCACGAGACTCTGATTAAATTTTAGGAAAACTCCAGGTAACAAATTTTCATTATGTCGAAGCTCATTCATCTTGAATTTAATGCTCTTGATATATCTGAAAATAACTATTTATCATGGATACTAGATGCTAAAATCCATCTTGATTCAATGGATCTTGGAGATACCATTAAGGCTAAAAATAATGTATCCTAAAAGGATAAAGCCAAAGCCATGATTTTCCTTCGTCGTCATCTTGACGAAGGGTTGAAAAATGAATATCTCACATTAAAAGATCATGCAGATTTATGAAAAGACCTTAAAGAAAGGTATAATCATCAAAAGACGGCGACACTTCCTCAAGCCCGATATGAATGGACACACTTGCGTCTACAGAATTTTAAATCCATAAATGAATATAATTCAGCAATGTTTCGAATTACCTCAGGAATGAAATTATGTGAAAAAAAGATATTTGATAATGATATGTTAGAGAAAACTTTCTCAACCTTCCATGCCTCGAATGTGCTCCTGCAGCAGCAATATCGAGAAAAAAGGATTTAAAAAATATTTTGAGCTAATTTCTTGTCTTCTTGTTGCTGAACGCAACAATGAGTTGCTCTTAAGAAATCATGAAGCGCGCCCAACTGGCGCCGCCCCATTTCCTGAAACAAATGCGGCAAATCATAACCGTAGAAGAGGTAAATGGCAAGGTTTTAGTAACAAGAAAAATTATGGAAGGAAAAGGAATTATGTTCACAAGAAAAGATCTGACCAGAAGTGGAATAAAGAAAGAAACTCTGGGCAAAATAAATCAACAGAGGATAAGTGTTTCCGTTGTGGTGCAAAGGACCATTGGTCGCGTACCTGTCGTACCCTAAGGCACCTAGTCGATTTTTACCAAGCATCTGTGAAAAAGGATGACAAAGGAAAGGAGACAAATTTCGTTTCAAATGATGTTGTTGAAAATTCTACTATTCATTATGATGTATCTGATTTCTTTGAGGACCCTGAAGGAAATATTGGTCATTTGATCAATGATGGAATAGTTTAATATATGAAATTATTAAGTATTCATGTAAATAAATAATGTAAAGAACTTATTGTTAAGTTTTATTTTCTATGTATTTAAATTTCAAATATGATGTATATAAATAATGAATATTAATGTTTATGAATTTTGAAATCATTAAATGTGTCAATTTAATTGTGCATGTAGTACTACTCATCTTATTATTATTTGTCTTAAAAGAAAATGGCAATAATATATTATGAAGATGTATGCCTTGCGGATAGTGCAAGTTCACACACCATTCTTAAAAGTAATATATACTTTACCCATCTTGTGTCAAAAGAAGAATATGTTAATACTATTACTGGCTCAGGCAATGTGATAGAAGGATTCGGAAGAGTTATAATTTTGTTTCCTGGAGGAACAAAATTTATAATAAATAATGCACTATTATCTACTAAGTCCTTAAGGAACTTATTGAGTTTTAAAGATATTCGCCGAAATGGATACCATATTGAAACAATGAATGAGGGAAATCATGAGTACTTATGTATTACAACTCATGATTTAAATAAAAAAGTTATATTGAAAAAGTTACCTTCACTTTCATCTGAGTTATATTATACCAAAATTAGTGTAATTGAATCACATGTCATTGTAAACTAGAAGTTTACTAGCCCAAATGAATTCATAACTTGGCACGACTGATTGGGTCATCCAGGAACAACCATGATGCGGAGAATTATTGAAAATTGCCATAGACATCCACTAAAAAACCAGAAGATTCTTAAATCTAGTGAATTTTGTTGTACTGCATGTTCTCATGAAAAGTTGATTTTAAAGCCATCACCAGTAAAGATTGGATTTGAGTCTTCTGAATTCTTAGAAAGGATTCAAGGCAATATATGTGGACCTATTCATCCACCATGTGGATCTTTTAGATATTTCATGGTCCTAATAGACGCATCTTCGAGATGGTCACATGTGTGCTTATTGTCTTCTCGCAACCTGGTGTTTGCAAGATTACTTGCTCAAATTATTCGATTAAAAGTACAGTTTCCAGAAAATCCAATCAAAGCAATTCGTCTTGATAATGCCGGTGAATTTACTTCCCAAGCCTTTGATGCTTATTGTATGGCTAATGGAATAAGTGTTGAACATCCAGTAGCTCATGTTCACACACAAAATAGGTTGGCAGAATCACTTATTAAACGCCTTCAATTAATTGCTAGACCCTTACTTATGAGAACAAATCTCCAACTTTGGCTTGGGGCATACTATTTTACATGCCGCAGCACTTATTCGTTTGAGGCCAACAAGTTACTATTAGTTCTCTCCTATGCAATTAGCTTTTGGCCAGTAGCCAAATGTTTTCCATTAAGAATATTCGGATGTGCGATATATGTTTCCATTGCACCACCTAATCGCACCAAAATGGGACCCCAAGGAAAATTGGGGATATATGTTGGATATAATTCTCCCTCTATAGTGAGGTATCTTGAGATACAAACTGGGGATGTATTTAAATCCCGATTTGTGGATTGTCATTTTGATGAATCAAAAGTTCCAACATTAGGGGAAGAGAATAAGCTTTCTAAAAAGGAACTTAATTGGAATGCATCATCCTTAATGCATTTAGATCCTCGATCAAGGTAATGTGAACTAGAAGTTCAAAAGATTATACATTTGCAAAGAATAGCAAATGAATTGCCTAATACATTTTCCGACACAAAGAGGATAACCAAGTCTTATATACTAACGGTTCTAAAGACAAAAATCCTCGAAAGAGAAAATAGGTAAATACTATTCCTGTTGAAAAAGATATAATAGAGACACCTGCAATTGTCCAAAATTCTGATATAGTTTTAACGCCAGAAGATGTTCAGGTACGTGAAAATTGTGAAAATGACGAGATCTCGATAAATTATGTGTTTACAGGAGAGAAATGGGACCGAAATAAGATAATTGTCAATGAAATATTTGCATATAATGTGACATTAAATATCACGCATGAAAGTAAAGATCTTGAGCCAAGATCAGTCGAAGAATATCGACAAAGGAATTATTGACCAAAATGGGAAGAAGCTATGAAAGCTGAGTTAGACTCACTTGCAAAACGTGAAGTATTTGGACCTGTAATCCATACACCAGAAGATGTAAAATCCATTGGATACCGATGGGTATTTGTGAGAAAACGAAATGAAAAAAATGAAGTTGTACGCTACAAAGCTCGACTTGTAGCGCAAGGTTTTCACGATCCGGTATAGATTATGAAGAAACATATTCCCCCTGTAGTGGATGTAATAACATTACATTATTTGGTCAGTTTATCCGTATATCATAAATTACATATGCATTTAATAGATGTGGTAACAGCTTACTTATACGGCTCATTAGATTGTGATATCTATATGAAAGTCCCTGAAAGACTAAAGATATCTAAACCATCCAATGAATATTCGTAGGGGATATACTCAATCAAATTGCAAAGATCCCTATATGGTCTAAAGCAATCTGGACAAATGTGGTATAATCGTCTTATGAGTATCTGGCCAAAAATGGATTTAAGAATGATGATATCTGCCCATGTATTTTTATAAAAGAAATCTGTATCTGGATTCATTATAATTACTGTGTACGTTGATGATTTAAATATCATTCGAACTCCTGAAGAGATTCCAACAATTATAAAAACTCTAAAAGAATAGTTTGAGATGAAAGATCTTGGAAAGACTAAATTTTGTCTCAGCCTGCAAATCGAGCATATAAAAAATGGGATCTTTATTCATCAAACAACATACACAGAGAAGATCTTGAAAAGATTTTATATGGATAAGTCACATCCCTTGAGTACCCCAATGATCGTAAGGTCTTTGGATGTGGAAAATGATCAATTCCGTCCTAAAGAAGAAAATGAAGATATTTTTGGTCCTGAAGTACCATATCTTAGTGCCATTAGAGCGCTAATGTATATTGCTAATAATACACGACCTGATATATCATTTGCTGTGAATTTACTAGCAATGTATAGTTCCTCTCCAACCAGAAGACATTGGAATGGAATCAAACAAAATTTTCGATATCTTCATGGAATGGTTAATATGGGATTGTTTTATCCATATGAATCAAAGTCACAATTAGCTGGGTATGCAAATGCTAGATATTTGTCTGACCCACATAAAGGGAGATCTCAAACAGGATACATGTTCACATATGGTAGTACAACTATATCATGGAGGTCTACAAAACAGACGATTGTGGCAACATCCTCCAATCATGCTGAAATACTAGCGATACATGAAGCTAGTCGCGAGAGTTTTTGGCTCAGGAGCTTGATCCAATATATTCTGTTATCATGTGGACTGATTGATCATAAGATATAGCTCCAACTGTCCTGTTTGAAGATAATACAGCATGCATTGCTCAGCTTAAGGGTGGATACATCAAAGGTGATAGGACAAAGCATATTTCTCCCAAATTTTTCTTCACTCATGATCTTCAAAATCAATGGACAATTAATGTCTAACAAATCCGGTCAAGTGATAATCTGGCACATTTATTTACAAAGTCACTCCAAAAATCCTCTTTTGAAATATTAGTACATCAGATTGGGATGTGTCGATTTCGAGATATTAAATAACGTCGACAAGAGGGGGAGACTGTACTCTTTTTTCCTTGGTCAGGTTTTTTTCCATTGAATTTTTCTTGACAAGGATTTTAATGAGGCAGTCTCTATCATAAAAAATTTTGTACTCTTTTTTCTTTACTAAAGTTTTATTCATTGGATTTTTCTTTAGTAAAGTTTTAATGAGGCATAATATTAAATAGTCATCTAAAGAGGAGTGTTGTGATAATAACTGATGTGGTTGTCTATTTCCCATAAAGCTTAGTTTATCAAGAATGACCTAATTTAATGTAATTTGAAAAAGTGTCATAATGTACGCATATAAATAGAGGCTTAGGCCTCTGAAAAAAATACAACAATAATTCTCTCCCTTCCTTCGCAGAGCAATATTTCTTTCTCTCACTTTAATTA
>NC_029787.2:3802610-3802873 GCF_000816755.2 Arachis ipaensis | reverse complement strand
TAGTACACAATTAAATATAAGTATTAGGTGACAACCTAATATTGATGTTTAGATTATGAATCAAATTTACAAATTGTGAAATAAATTCCCTCGTCCTTCTAGTATTAGGTGATGACCGAATCCCGAAACCCGAGACTACAATTTTCTTTTTATCAAAAATTAATATAAGTTGAATCACATCAAATTTATGTGATGACGCATTTTTTTTCTCTTGCGTGTATTAGTTTATCATATATTTACAACGTAAAATTTAGTGTCATCCA
>NC_029787.2:3801419-3801793 GCF_000816755.2 Arachis ipaensis | reverse complement strand
TTACAAAAGTTTAAATTAATAAATAAATCATTTGTTAAATATAAATTTTTTTATTATTTACAAAAATATAATAATTATTAATTATTTTATTATATTTTTAAATAATTCAAAAATTATTTTTTTAATAGTATATTTAAAATTTTTTTATCAGCAACTAAATTTTGTAATACTAAATTAATAGCGAACGTTAATAGAACAATGCAAGTGTGATTTGGCCTTTTTCAACTATCTTCAGAGGATTTTTTACCCTTTCCATGTCTATTTTTAAAGAAAAAGTCGGAATTATGCATATGGGATCATTTATTAAGACTTGTAGTCAAACCCAACTTTAAAATAATTTCTTAGATTCTTTTGAATGTACAATTTTAGCTTGT
>NC_029787.2:3800704-3801344 GCF_000816755.2 Arachis ipaensis | reverse complement strand
AAAGAAAATAAAATAAAGAAAAAAAGGAGGTGGAAGTGTGGGGACTGAAAGGGGAAGGAATGAGTGTGGGGTCCACGAATAGTTGAATCCACGCGAGAATGTGGGTCCCACAGGAGTTGTCAGAGACTGAGACTAGTGTTTGTTGTATGAAACCGTTGCAGAATTCTGAAATCTGAATTGGGTGGGTGGTGCTCACTGCTGATTGCTGAAAGCAACAAACACACTCTCTCTCACTCTCACTCCATTTTCCCTTTCCTTCCTATTATTCCTTCTCTGCGTGCAAGCCATCTTCATCCACAAATTATTTCTATTTATTTTCATTTTACTTTTTATAATTCAAAATTTCAGTGAAGATTAATTTAAATTAAAAATACTCATCGGCAGACTGAGTGAAAAACAAAAATCCAAAATTAATTAATGAGTAATGTATATTTTGTCTAGAAAATTTATTAAAAATGTTTAAATTTTAATTTATTTTAATTTTGTCTTAAATTTTTTTATTCATATTAAATTTATCCATGACATATAAGTTTTTAAAAAATTTATAATCAATCCAGTAATAATATTTAATAATTGAAAAATAGTGACAGAATTGTATCTAGTTTATTTGTGTCGAAAATTGTTTATATAAAATTATTGT
>NC_029787.2:3796737-3800467 GCF_000816755.2 Arachis ipaensis | reverse complement strand
ACTTCTCTTACTTCTCTTCTTCAACCTCTTCTCTTTCCCCTTTTTCTCTTCTTTTACTACTTCAAAAACACATACACCCAAAATTAAGAACACTCTCTATATCTCTAATTTCAATCCAGAGTTGTCTTATTAATTAGACTCCATAAGCTTTAAATTTTATATGGATGGATCCTTCTAGTGGACAACAGAACCAGCAGGTGAGTGATGAGACATATATGTACCATTTCATGTGTTCCAATCATCACATGTTTCTCTTGTTCTTATATTTATTAATTGTATAACAGAAACACTCGTGTTCCAGTAATTTTAGCCGTTGATCTTAATCATAAAACTCAGTAATTGATTTTTATTTGTTTGTTTCAGCAAATGGGAAATAATAATAACAATCAGTCACTAGAAAGCATGATGTTGGGTTGCACAAAACAAGAACAACAACAACAAGAGAAGAAGCCAAGGCCACAACCAGAACAAGCATTGAAATGTCCAAGATGTGATTCAACAAACACAAAGTTCTGTTACTACAACAACTACAGTCTCTCACAGCCAAGGTACTTCTGCAAATCTTGCAGAAGGTACTGGACAAAAGGAGGAACATTGAGGAATGTTCCAGTAGGTGGAGGCTGCAGAAAGAACAAAAGATCATGTTCTTCTTCATCAAAGAGAGCTCAAGATCAATTACCCTTTAACCCAGATCATAACCCTCTCATGAATTCTCTCCCTCCATTGTCATATGACTCTGAATTCACACTTGCATTGGCTAGGCTCCAAAAACAAACAGGTGGTGTGCATCTTGGTCTTGATGACCACCATGATCTCTCAATGTTGGTGAACCACACTAACACTAACACCAACACCACAACACAACAACAACAACAAGGATTCTTGGATGCACTTAGGAGCAATGGATTCAACAGCAACACCATGCATAGTGATTTGTACTATGGTGGAAATGGGGACATGGGTGAGGTTTATAATGAGATTATGCTTCCTTATGAGCAAGAAATGAGTGTTGAAACAACTCAAGCAGTTACTGTCACAACCACAAAGCAAGAACTCTGCAATGTTAGTTATAATTGCAATAGTAATAACAATAATAATAATAAGGTTTTGTGGGGTTTTCCATGGCAGATCAATGGAGATACAAACATGCTTGGAGATATTGATTTATCAAGAGCAAGTTGGAATGGTAATGGTCCTCTCACTACTCCATTATCTTGGCATGGACTTCTCAATACTCCCCTAATGTAGAACAACAACAATGGAGTTTAATTAATTAATTGCTACCCTTTAATTTCTTCTTTAAAGTATCAATTAGTGTTAAGAGTGTTGGGTTGATTAATAGGAATTTGATTCACTTGAATCACCTTTTTTTTTTTTTTCCTTCTTTCTAGGTTTTATTTATTTCTTGTTTGTTTCTAATATTTTTTTAAGCAAATGTCAAAACTTTTGTGTTATTATCTTTCTTTTTTTTTTAATTGGTGAATAGACTAATGAAATTCTAGATTTGTATGCCATGCTTAATGGAGTTTAATTATTTGCTTATTAAATGATAAATTCCTCTCATGTTTGAGCAAAATATCAAAGTAAAAGTCTTATAAGATTTTCATCCTTAAGAGTGTTGAATTGAATCATGTTAATAATATTAATATGATTCATTTTGTCTCCCCCTTCTCTTTAGTTTTCCTAAGCAATTTGTCAAAAATTGTGTGCTATTTTTTTTTCATTGATGAATAGAGAGATGAAATTTGAGGTTTGTATGGTAGTAATTGGTAACCAAGTCAATGAAGTTGGAGAGAAGTAGATGAAGCATCATTTCCTAATTTTGACAGATGGAGAGAGAGAGAGAGATTTGAGGGAATGAGAGTGATGTTTCATGGTTTTTTATTTTTAAATTATGTGCAGCCCTGAAACAACTCTCTGAATTCTGAACACCTAGAATCAAATTTTCAGGTTCATAGATTAGTTATGGTTTCAAGATATTCTGCCACCATTGATTGCATCTTATATTCTTTCATTCATCAGGTAGATTCTTGGAACATGTTTTGTACTTTAGTTTTGTTACTGACTAGTTATATACCATACTGAAAATGTATTATTAAATTCAACTATAAAATTCTAGGTAAGAATTTTAGTGTTAATTGAATTTAATTTTGATATATGGTATTGTAAAATATTTTATACAGTTGTACAGTTATATTTTTTATTTGAATAACGAGATAATACTTAATTTGGTCTCTGAACTTGCATACAAACCACAATTTAGTTCCTAAAGTTTTAATTGCCTTTATTTAGTCCTCAAATTTTGTGAACATAACTCATTTAGTCGTTGAAACAATTTTCAACGTACAAACGTTAACGGAACACTGTCGTGAACAGCCGGATGCAACACTAAACCTTGTAAAATGATGTTGTTTTAGTTTTGACACTCAAATAACCTAAAAACAACATCGTAAGTAGTGTTTATTAAAATTTTACCTAACAAAATAAGTGATATGATACCGTTTTTGAGCTATTTAAATTCCAAAACCAAAATTACATCATTTTACAAGTTTTAACGCGACATCTGATAGTCTATAACAACGCTCCATTAACGTTTTTATACTAAAAATCGTCTCAGGGGCTAATATGAAGCACATTTATAAACTTTGGGGACTAAATAGAGGCAATTGAAACCTCAGAAACTAAATTGAAACTCGCGTATAAGTTCAAATTGAGTATTAACTCTTTGAATAACTATTCATACAGTATATATAAAAAATAGTTATCTTTATTGATATGATATTACGTAATTATTTACACATATAAAATTACTTTACACTCGTATTATATCAAAATGCGGCAACTTCGGCAAGGATTTTTGTCACTTGGCAGACCAAAATCCGAGTTAAGATTTGGGCGTGATGGAATCTGTTTCAGTAATCAGTCTCAAAATTATTTTATTTGAAATAAAATAATGTGCATCCATTACCATTAATCAATGTACCATGAGCTACTACATACATTTGTTACATCATTGTTTGAATATTTTATAACTATATATGGACATTGATTCTTGGCGCCTTATAAAAAAATTTGATTAACGTGTACATTTTTCTACATTAGAAAACAACACTGCGTAAACACGTTGAGTAGAGAAATAAATATTATTCTTTACCATAAATTAACATTCTGCCTAACTTAATTGTATGTTAACTTTTATTATTAATTAGAACTGAATTGCTTTTTCTTAGTTAATTTTAAAATTTTGCACATTACTTGATCATAATTTAATTCCATTTTTGTAATAATAATAACAATTTAAATTTTATACTTTATCAATTTAAAAGAATTTTACATAATGAGTAAAGTATGTTTTTGTCCCCAATGTTTGGAGTAAGTCCTAAAGTTGTCTCTAACATTTCAATCATCCTATTTAAATTCCTAACGTTTCAAAATTGACTCAATGTTGTCTGCCGTTAAGGATCCGTTAACAGAATTGACGGCGGGACAAAATTGAGACGCTTTTAAAACGTTAGGGACTTAAATAGAACGAAAACGTTGGGGACAAAAATGATACATAGAAATAAATTTTAATTTTATCCTTCAATAATATAATTTTTTACTATACATAGTATTCAATTATTTTTTAATCACATTTAAGTAAATTATACTTAATCATATTACTTTTTTTTTAAATAAATTAATTTTTTTTTAATTTTACTCTTAAAAATTTTTAGTTATCATGAAATGT
>NC_029787.2:3789963-3796518 GCF_000816755.2 Arachis ipaensis | reverse complement strand
AATTTTATCCTACATATTATTTATCATTAAATGGGATAGAATTTGAATCTCATTTAAATTGAATTCAGCTCTAATCTAATGATAATTATAACGCAAATCAAGGTGATATTTTCATTGTGTATGTATGCATATAAAAACAAAAATAAAGCAGCTGTATAGCATTGGAAGAAGAAGTCATTTTCTTGCACCTAGTTGAGAGATATCATATGATTACATTTTTGTCCTCCTTGATATAGTGCCATAAGGATAGACATTGTTGAACATTGATAGGTGGAGATGGGCCATAGGTTGATATTTTAATTACATGATTATGACAAATAAAGATGTAATTTAAATTAAACAAACTATATATTATCCATCAAGTATATATATAGTTTATATTGACCGTCGCAATCACCTCAAAGCGCAACCGAATAATGGACCCACTTTGGTTGATGAGGCTTCAAATGAGAACGAAAATGGAGTAAGTGTTGATGGTCAAAGTCTTCAGCTACCACTATCTCTTTGTTTATTTAGCTCACATGCACATGCCAATATGCCATATAATTAAAGGGCTTTTAGACTTTATCATTACCATTAAGATGATATTACTAACTCTTATTACGAGTTTNACATAGTTAACATTTATAATTATATATATTTTTCATAAGAAAAATTTTTAGAGACAATAAATTGTAGTATTTTTTTTGTCATCATTTGATCAGTATAAATATTAAATTATTTTCAATAAATAAATTTTATTAATTTATGTGTGTAAACTATATTGATTTATGTGTGCTAAACCTAAACTCAAATGACATAATCTTCTCATACTCATCTAGAGGTTGCAGATTCGAGTCTCTTTATTTTTGAAAAAAAAATGTGCTAAACTCTAATAAATATAGATGTAAATTACATATTTTTTGTATGCAAAATATTTATAAATATAAATATAAATTATTACTGATAAAAAATAATAATATCTGCTAATTATGTAGCATTGCTCACTTCATAATAGCATAAACATATTTTTTCATGAATACTGAATATATACTTTTATACGACAATTGATTCTGGACCAATTTTATTTAATCTTCATATAACAAGTTCCATTTTGGGTATATAGTGCATATTTTGGGTCAAATAAATTGCGTGAATTGAGAAGATAATAAAAAGCATAGTGGTTACCATAAAAATTGGAATGAAACGCGTGAGTATTTTGTGAAGCATGACGTTCAAGTGCAGAAAATACCAAGTTTCTTATCAGTCAGTTATCACAGTCTTCAATGCTTATATATTACACATGTTCTATGCAAGACATGTTTTGAGGTTGAGCATTTTCACTTTTCAGTAGCCACAAATTACATTAATATTTTCAAGACTAACCCAAATGCTTGAAATTTAAAAGAGGTGATGAAAATGGTTGAAGAAATAAATTTAAAATATAAGGATTTATATTAAAAATAGATTATAAATAAATTATTTTATGTTTAATTTTTTTCTCATAAAATTATTTATTGTAAAATAAAAATGATAAAAAAAAAATTATTAAAAGAAAAGTTTTTTTTTTTATAATTTTAAACAATGTTTAAATCTTATCATATATTATGTTTATAATAAGACTACTGACCGTTGATCATCTTGTAAATGATCTTTTTGAATTATTTTTTATCTTTCATCACTTATTTATCTTGTATCTAGGCCCTAATATAAATCATACTTGTGTTTAACCTTAAGACAATTCTAATTATAATTAGGTGAAAACTCAGGTGAAGTCGACTTCACGACTTCACCTGAAGTTGATATCTAAGAACCGTTAAATGATTTGACTGATTTGACTAAATTTTCATCCAACGACTCTCAGGTATCAACTTCATGTGAAGTCGACTTCACCTGAGTTTCCACCTTATAATTATAGTTAGTCAACTTACCAAGATGAGATGTTTAACCCTAATTCAATCCACACATAATGAGTAAGTTTGAAAATAATGCATGAGATATAGAAAGATCATACTACATAATAATGATCTTCATTCATTCAAAAACTAAACTAAATTTGCAAATTCAGTTCACAAACACTGAGACTCAGACCCAGGTAGCATTTACAGTGCAGTTCAAAGCAGAGGGTAGTTAACAAACAAAAAGAAATTAAAAAAAAAAAAAACATAAGACATTACAATAATATATTCATGACTACAACACAAGATAATTATTTCTGAGGCTTCTTCCATAACACACCAATCTTCTTAAGCATGTTGCCATTTTTCTTTCTGTTGTAGTCATCATCATCATCCATCATGTGTTCACCAAATGGTGACCGTTTATAGTTGTTGCTGTCCAAAGAAACAGTTCTCTCTGTGATCTTACCATTGTTTCCGGCCGAAAGCATAGCCGCCGCAGCCTCTGCTGCCTTCCTCCATTGATCAGACTGCACCTTCAGCCTCCTCAGCTCTGCTTCCATTTCCGAGCTGGCCGCCTGCGCTGCTTCCAGCTGCTCGGCCACCCTCGCAGCCTTCCGGTTGCTCCTATCCGCCTCCTCCATCACAATCCCAAGTTTCGCGAGTGCCTCGCGCTCTGCAGCCTTAGCCGCCTCGACTTCTGCTGCAGCCTCCTCTTTACTAACTTTGCCACCATCTGACAAGCTCTTGTTGATTTCCGATTTCAGCGATTCGTTCTCTTCGGATATGCTTTGCAGTGTTGTCTCCTTGTCCATCAAATCAGCCTTCAATTCGGCCACACATTCATTGAGTTTGTTAAGTTCTTGTTTAAGCTTGTTCTCCTTTTTGGATGCAATGCTCTCATCAAGCTTTGAACTCAAATTCTCATTTTCCTCCACAATACCTTGCAATTCAGTTTCCTTGTCCATCAAGTTAGCTTTCAACTCTTCGATTTCAACTTTCTTCGCTTTCAATTCAGCTTCTAACTCGCATGCCTTCTTGTTGGATTCAGATTTTATCTGTTCCATCAACTCATAGGCATTCCTAAGCTGCACCGTGCTTCGAATCTGTTCTTCTTGGTAATTAGTTTCGGCAGTTTCTACAGCAGATCTTAGTCGCGCAACCTCGGCCTTCAAAGCATGAGTTTCGCCTTCGATCGGAGTAGGATCCTCGCTCTCTTTCAATCCTTCAATCAGAGAATTTCCAGAATGATTGCTCGCAAGTTCCTCGAGTGAGTTGATTCTTGCTCTAGACTCGTCTAACTCTAAAGCAATGGAGTTGTAGCCATCAACGGCCTTCGCAGCATCGGTCCTTAGCTGATCTACAGTTCTATTAGCTTCCTCAAGTTGCAACAAAGTCTCATTGACCATAGCTTGGGCCTGAGCTTCAGATTGTTTGCAGTTCCTTAATTGATTTTTCATTTCCTCCACAAGAGAGAGAGTTTCTGACAAGTTCTGCTTCAAGCTCAATAGCTCTGTATCCGCCGATTCGATGTGTTGGATTTGTTGAGTCTCACAATTAGCTGTCAGTCCAAGCTGAGCCTTGAGATGCTGCATTTCATTCATTGCAGAGGCAAGTGCAGCAGAGTCAACTGAAAGCCGGTTTCTAGAAGCCTCGAGTTCGCATTCGTGCTCTTCTATGGTTTTTTCAAGCTCAGAATCATGAAGTTCTTTAGTAGCTGAGAGCTCTAGAATTTGCTTCTGCGAATTCTCGAGTTTCGCTGATAGGACTAACAGTTGATCCTTGACATCCTCGGCCTCTTGCTTAGCTTGCTTCTTGCTCGATTCGGACAGAATAAGCTGGTCCCTTACCACCCTCAGATCCTCTTGAAGTTGAGAAACTTGTGATTCCAATTCGGATATCTTGCTCGGGCGCTTCCTCTGAGGAAACAAGGAATTATAATGGTTTAGAACTATAAAAAATTTTGATGACTACAAAACACAGGATGCTTTAAAGATTCAACATGTAAATGTATGAAAAAAACAAGGTGAAAACTCAGGTGCAGTCAACTTCACATGAAGTTGATAGCCGAGAGCTGTTAGATGATTTGACCGATTTAACTAAATTTTCATCTAATGGCTTTTAGTTATCAACTTCACGTGAAATCGATTGCACTTGAGTTTCCACAAAAAAACAATGATAATTTCATAATATAGAAATCAAGAAACAGATTCATTGAAAACAGAAAACGCTGAAAATAAAAACGAACCAAATGCATCCTAAATCTTCAATGAAAAAGGAAGTTATCCCAAATAATTATGTTACTTGTGAAACAAGTTACCTCTGGAACAGGGCTTCTCGGCGATCTGCGGTCGGCGATCTTAGGGCTTCTTTCCTTTGACATTTTATTAGCTTGGCTCAACGAAGATACAGCGTCTGTGTCTAGACCGGTAGGCCTTAGTTGGCGCATCGCACGCGGCGAAACCTTATGAGGAACTTCAGAGGATCCGCCATTTCTGAAATCAAAACAAAGAGAGGTGTTGATCATGTACACATTGTTGAATCCAAATCCCAGAAGACAAAAATGCAGGTGCAAAAACAAGTATGTATTAGGGCCGTTTGGGAAGCTTCAAAAGCTTTTTTTTTTTTGAGTTTTTTGACTTATGAAAAGTAGTAGTATTAATGTCTGGTGCAACTTTTAAAATTAAATTGCAACTTTCTAAGAAACTATTTAAGTACTTATGAAGAAGTTAAAAAAAAGAGAAAAGGACAAATAGGTCCCTAACCTTTTGTCGCACGGACATTTTCGTCTCTGACCATTGAAAAATACTTTTAAGTCCCTGACATTTCACAAAATTTGGACAGATCAGTCCCTCCGTCTAAATGCCTCCGTCAAGGACTGATCCGTCCAAATGCCTTCATCAGGGACTGGTCCGTCCAAGTTTTGTGAAGGTCAAGGACTTAAAAGTATTTTTCAATGGTCAGAGACGAAAATGTCCGTGGGGCAAAAGGTCAGAGACCTATTTGTCCTTTTCTCTAAAAAAAATGACTTCTCTCATAATAAATTTTTTTTTATCACATTTCTTTTAAAATAAGTACTTTTAGAACTAAAAAACTAAACACAAAATAACTTATTTATAAGCTACTTTTAATATAAGTATTTATTGTTTAAGCTATTTTTTCAAAAGAAACTTAATTAAGTTGTCTACCCAAACTCAGCCTTAATGCTGCTACCTAAGAAACACTGTAACCTTTTTTTTGGGTGGATAGAACTACTTCAATTAGTCACAATAAAGTGTTGCTAATGTAGCTAGGTGTAAATGTCATCAACTTCATTAAATTCATTTTGAAAATGTAGTCTTCCAAGTTCCAAGAGCTATTTAAAGAACATTTTATGATTATGATAAGTTTCAAACTATATTAATCCTCCCTCCATTTCATAAGTGTCTCTTTTTAGTTTTGCACATGTATTAAGATAATCATTAAAATTTTATTGAAAAATATAAAAAATATCTCTAGTATTATTTTTCTCTCCATTAATTCTTTAGCCTTCTATGTTACTCTTTCTATTTAATAATGAAGGGCATAATAGGTAAAAATGACTTCTTGAAATTATAAGAGGACACTTAATTTGCAAACAAAAAATAAAAATGCAAAGAGACACTTAATATGAAATGAAGGGAGCAAAATTTAATTTTGGTTGTAACATTCAATCATATTCTTACTTTTAAATAATTTTTTAAATAGTAAGTTTAAAAATTAGTTATTTTTGCTATGCAACAATATCCAATTAGTTATCTACATAGAGAGGAAGGAAGAAAAAGAAAAGAAAAGAAATGGAATAGATTTTTTTTTTTAATATGTTTGGATGAAAATAAAATGAAAAGGAAGGAAATAAAATATAATATTATGAAAAAATAATTTTATCCTTATATATTTTAAAATATGTTGAAAAATAAGAGGATAATATTAGAATATTAACAGTAAGTACATTTTTCTCCTATTTTACATCCAATGTTGGAGAGAAAAAAATTTAATGAGTCACACCTATTTTTTTACAATATTCATTTTTTTTTTTTACTTTTTCATTCAACCAAATAATATAAAATAGCTATTTTCCTTCCAATTTCTTTTCTGTTCTTTTTCTTCCTCCCATTTTCTCATCAAACAAACACCTTAGTGTTAATGAAGGAGATCTTCCTCCTTAGTAGGCCGTAACGAAAATGAATCCTCTCAATTTTTTTTTTCAATTGAAGGAATAAAGTGTCATATCTCATCTCTAACCCTTCAATGCTTTCTCTCGCATAGTTTTTTTTTTGTTTCATTTATAAAATTAGTGGTGAAAAATTATACCTTACCATTTCATGTGAGAAAAAAATTGAGAGGATCTATTCCAAGTCTTAACTACTATTGTGGTCCAAATTGTGTCTTCCCTAGAATAATTCGTTTTTAGTTTTATTTTTTTAAAAAAGGAACACATGAAAATGCAATTATAGTGGTGTGGGGTAATGAAGCCTAATTGAACGAAAAAGGATATAGGGATACCTAATTACTCATTAATCTAAGGAGACAAATAAGCTTAGCCATCATTATCAATCTATTTTCTTAAGTAATCACTAATCACTAGTCGATCTAAACAGCTAGACAGATAAAATTTATTCTGTCTTAGAAGATAATGGTATTCAAGCTTAGTTTTCAC
>NC_029787.2:3787733-3789958 GCF_000816755.2 Arachis ipaensis | reverse complement strand
ATGATATAATTCAATTTTGTTAAAAATAAACATATAGAGAAATTACAATATTTAAGAATAATAATCTTGCATTCTCTCACCTTAAATTAAATGTTGGAAAAAACTTCAGATAAAAATAAACGACTTATTTTGTTAAACAAAATTTATCAAAAAGGGAACTCACAACTAACTTTAAGAAAATTAAGAACAAGTATTTATTTATTAGTAGAAGGCCCAATAAAAAACATTTTCGGCACTAACTGCTATTACTAACCACATGAAGGGTTATATAAAAGCTTATATTTATCCAAAATATATGAAGCTAAACAATTCCATGGAGCTGATTAAAATTCGGTTTAATTATTCTGTTGGTCTTTATAGTTTTATCAAATTTATAATTAGGTCTTTATTTTTTTTTATTTCAATTGGGTTTCTATATTTTTAATTTTGTAATTAGATCCTTCCTAGTATAAAAAAATGTTAGAGTTAGCTAAATATTTCTCTGCAAATTAAAGATATCTACAATTAAAAACCTAATTAAATCTTTGATCACATATTTTTTGAGAGAGATATTCAATTAATTTTAACAATTTTAACATGAAAAAGACGTAATTATAAAATTAAAAGCAGTATAAAAACTCAATTGAAAAGAAAAAAAGTATAAGGATCTAATTACAAATAAGACCTATAGAAAAATTAAACCTTGAAATTCCATTTGGATTAGGGCTAACGGTTATAAAAGCAAGCGTTATAAATCATTTCAAGATTACCTTGTCTTAGGGTTAGGGGTCTGCATGGCTTCCTTCCCTGCCCTTGCAATTTTGTATCCACCAAAAAGAGAAATGGGTTCACAATTTGGGCCTCACTGTTTCAATGCTCTCAGACCCACAAGGACTAAAAAAAATGAGACAAGAGAATCCAATGTGAATGTTGATGAAGTTATGGGAAAATAAATGTGTTCATGCAATATGAGATGCACTACTTATCATATCAACCATTTACCCCTTAAGACATAAATGCACAAGATTCTTCATTACTATGGTTTTCACATTTCAGTGATTCAGTCCCTAAAAGTACCCCACCCTTCAAAAATGTTTCACTATAAAGATATTAGGTTATGGGTACCACTATTATATAGGATGACAAAATAAATAAAAAAGTGAAGTAGATTTTTATGAATATGTCAAACTCAAACCACATATGTCCACAAAATTAAGGGGAAAAAAAAATGTTCTACTTTTTACCAAATGCTATGATAAGGTCTTTCAGGCTCCAACATCCCAGTTATGATCAAGAGGGACCTACAACTAAACCAACATAGAAGGAGGAGGAAATTACTAAAGTACCCCCCATGTAAGACCATGAAAATTTTCAATTTTATCCATGTGTAATGGGTATTTTGTAAAATCACAATTGAAATGAAAATTTCAATATCCTCCAATATTGCCGTGAAAGAAGGGAATAGCCAATTGTAGTTGGTATGAAAAAATATATTTTATTACCTATAAAACTCTCAAACTTAGATTCTGTCTGCCAAACAAGAAAGCCAATTGATCAAATTGGCTCCAACTCTTTGACATTTTTCACATCATTATTGTTTCAAATTTCAATGTTGCATTTTAAAAACAATAAACCATTAAAAAAAAGTTTTTTTTTTTTTCTAATACAACATGCTATGTTACTCAAGAGGGAAAAGTGGGAAAAACGCCAAAAATTAGAAGAACAAGGGATTTTCATAGGGAACAAAAACAAGAGGAATCAGATCCATACATAGAAACATTATTTAACTCTGCCACAAAAGTATATATATGGATAATATATAGAAACATTTTAGTTAATTAATTAATTAACCTTGGAAAAACAAATAGTAGAAAAATGGGAACACACCCCATATTTTGAGATTAAAAAGTGGAAAGAAGGAATGCACTATTTAGAGAAATATTATTTATTGAAGCATAAAAAAAGAGAGGAAGAAGCTCACAAACAAAGGGACAAATAAAGTACATTATAGAATCCACTTTTCTTTTTAATATATTCTCTGTGCTGCTTTTCTTTACACACATGAAAGCTACAAAACCTTGCAGCTCCTGAACTACATTATCAAGCAGAAAAACCGCATTTTCTTTTCTTTTGCCATAATAAATAAATATAAAATAAACTATATAAACCGGTGCTCCAATTATTTTAACCGGGAGTACCGGTGCACCAATACTCCGCGGTACCCTTGAAATGTTTCCTAAACTAAA
>NC_029787.2:3786942-3787571 GCF_000816755.2 Arachis ipaensis | reverse complement strand
ACACCCTACACCCTAAAATAGTAAAAATATAAGTGGCAGAGACCCACTTTTTAATATGAAGTTTTGAGATCTTGTGAGGTAAGAATGTAATGTATGTGCATTGACTTGAACTATATTCAACCCCATTTGGCTATTTGCTTACATTTTATATATGAATGCAAAGTTTAAAGAGAAAATGTAAATGCAAAACAAGTTGAAAGCATAGAAAGTGAAGAAGAAGCTTGGAGAGTTGTGTATGCTGACCTTTGTTTTGTTCCTGATAGAGCGTGAAAAGGAGAAGCCAAGAAGAAAGGAGAGAAAGAGAGAGAGTAAGAGAGTGACAAAGAAAGGAAGCTAAGAAGAGTGAGAGGGTTGTAAGTTGTAACTTTGAAAGGGTTGTCGTTTCATCCAACAGCGATTAAATTGGTTTGAAGTGTGACTTTGCGTCCGCATCTATCATATTCATACTCTTCAGATAAAATATGGGAAAGTTTTCAAGTATACCGGTGTATGGATGTTTTAATGATTTTTAATAGTTGATTTTAATTATAAAGTATATCGGTGTTTTAGTAATTTTTAACTGTTGATCTTAATTATATATATTATATATTTTTTATAATTAAAATCAACAGTTAAAAATCATTGAACAC
>NC_029787.2:3784272-3786875 GCF_000816755.2 Arachis ipaensis | reverse complement strand
AATTAAATTTTTTATGAATTAATTATTAACTAACTTTTATTATTTTTTCATTTTTAGGAAAATTTTGTAACATTAAAGAATATGTAATCCTTTTACTACGTTTTTACAAAATATTTGTGAGATATTTATATTAAGATGTCTTCTCTTTATGTTGAGAGATAAAATGTACCACTCAAATGAAATGAAGTTTCATAAATGGAGTATGTTGTATACTTGTACGTCGTATGTTATTCCACAAATACTATGCCTACTTTGATAAGTTCTCACTCTTTTATTTAATTAATCTTACCTCTTGTCGTGTCTTGGGATCGACGACGAATAAATCCAACAATTAAAATTGTTTAAATGCATCTAGTATATATGTTTCAAATAATTGCGTGATTTTTTTTTTTAAGTAAAATTTTAAACTTTAATGTTTTAAATAGAAAAATCAAAACATTTCATTTCTATCTTAAATCACATTAATTGAAATATTAAAAAATATATATGTTTTGGACTTTTTTTTTTTTTTTGAGAAAATGACAAATAGGTCCCTGACCTTCTGTCCCGCGGACATTTTCGTTCCTAACCATTGAAAAATACTTTTAAGTTTCTGACATTCACAAAATTTGGATGGATCAGTCCCTAACGGAGACATTTAAACGGATCAGTCCCTAACGGAGGCATTTGAATGGAGGGACTGATCCGTTCAAGTTTTGTGAAGGTCAAAAGTATTTTTCAATAGTTTGAGACTTATTTGTCATTTTCTCTTCTTTTTTTTTTTTTATCAGGGGACATTGTTTACATTGTTATCAGTTTTTGGAGGTTTTTTTTTTATTTTTGGTTTGGTCATTCTGAGAGGTTTTGCTTCTGTTTTTTATTACAAGTACTAGTTTTTTACAAAATTTTTATTTGGTCACCCATCTATGTCGGCCCAATAAACATTTAGTTTTTGTAAGGAAAAAAAGCAGATTATCCAAAAAACAAAAACAAACGAGCCTTTTCGGGTCAAGTTAGCCCATAGAGAAAAAAAAAAGTCCCTTTTAATGAATATAATAACAACTTGTGTGGTTGTGTGAAACTCCAAATAGCTCAGTTTTGTAGTTCCAGATCATTCATCCAGTAGACCAGTACACAAAAGGTCAAAGACACTTTTAATATATTAATTAATATTAGAAAGTCATAGTTGTGGTTGGTAGTGGTGCTACAAAATTTCTTTCGGAAAAATAAACACAAAAAATTAGCAAGAGTTAATTAATATAAAAGAATAAAAATTTTAGTTAATATGTATCCTAAAAGTACATATTAAAGATACTATTACTTATTAGTGAGAGTTTCAATTTTTTTAATAAATATATAGCAATTAACAAATATATTAAAATTTTAAATTTTATATTTTTTCATAAAATTTTTTTTAATTTGTAATCTTAGTATGTATTTTTAGAATATATATTAACTGATTAATTAAATATAAATGATTACTTCTTGTTAACCGTTTTTAATATTGTTTTCCCCCAGAAAAAAAAACATATTGGAGCAATAAATTACTATCATTTATTAAAATGTCAGTGTTTATATATCATTGTCATTTGCATTTATTAAAAAGAAAATGGAAAAGTCTAGTAACATGTAGATGAAATTTCCTGGTAGAAACAGCTTTGACGATAATAATAGTTCACACTCCATAAAATCCGGAAGCTTTAAATTTTCATGCAGCTACACTGACATTTTCTCTCAGTTCCTTTGAAACTGCAGTAATTATATATTTAAATTATTTTTTAATTAATAAAAAAATATATTTAATTGTTAAAAAATACTAATATTAAAATAATATTTATTATAAAAATTTAATTTTAATACACTATTAGTATAAAATAATTTTATATGTGTATTCAATTACGTAACATCATATATATTAGTAAAATATAACTATCTTTTACATTAATCGCATAAATATCATCTAAAAAATTGGATATAATTATACTACACACTGTCAGTACATCATTATTATAAAGGACATATATGTAACTAGATTGTTTTTATAATTATACTACTTGACAATTACATAAAATATTAAGAGAAATAAAAATATAATAGTCGCATTTTTTATGCACATAAACTTCCCTACTATAATGTAAAGGCGACAAAGACATGAACCTGCATTCTTTGTACCTTCTGCTACATGGACCTTCCAATGGAACTTCCGTTCAAAGTCTCTGGTCTCTCAGTGTGAATGGAGGGATATTATAATCATTAACTCCATATATAAAAGTTGGTTAATATATTATTGAAATTATTTTTTTTCTCCCTCTTTAGAGAGTACTATTGGTGATGAGGATCGATGGGAAATGAACATAAAGTACTGATTTAATTAAATAAGGCATGAAAAAAAATATAAATTAAAGTTACAATTTTATCTAATAATGACTAAAATTTTGTTTCAATAATTTTTAAATATTTAACACTTTAGTAGGTACACCTTATGTCCTTATTGTCATTAAATTATAATTTATTGAGTCAGAAATATAACAACAAATGAAAAGAAAATATGTATATTCCGTCTTTATTTTTAAAAATATAGATATTTTAAAAAAATTTATATCCAAAAAAAAAATACTTCATGT
>NC_029787.2:3781507-3784045 GCF_000816755.2 Arachis ipaensis | reverse complement strand
AAAAATCAGCTAAAACAATTAAAATTTATCTTATTTATCATTCATTAATTTATTATTTAGAAAACAACATGTAAACCTAGATGCAGTGATTAGCTGATTCCAGAAAACTTATCTAAAGTGGTAATTAAATTAAACCCTTAATCAAACCCTACAAATCAACTTGTGACCCACCCTAGCATGCAATATATACAAAGAAATAGAATTAGCTTCTCCACAAGTAACACTCTCATCCAAGCAACAACAAAAAAAAAACTCACTACTCACTCATAAATTAAAACAAAAAAAAAATGAGAGCAAGCAACCACTTAATTGGAGCACTAAACTTCCTAACTTTCCTCCTCTCGATCCCAATCCTGGGCGGCGGAATATGGCTGAGCAGCCGCGCCAGCACGACCGACTGCCTCCGGTTCCTGCAGTGGCCCCTAATCGTGATCGGAATCAGCATCATGGTAGTTTCACTGGCGGGCTTCGCAGGCGCGTGTTACCGCAACACCTTCCTAATGCGTCTCTACCTGGTGGTAATGTTCGTCGTCATTGCGGTTCTCATCGGCTTCATCATCTTCGCGTATGTTGTAACTGACAAGGGATCGGGCCGGGCCCTCTTGAACCGGGCCTACTTGGACTACTACCTTCAGGACTACTCGGGCTGGCTGGAGGAGCGCGTGGCCAGCAACGCTTACTGGCCCAAGATAAGCGCGTGTGTTAGGGACTCTAAGGTTTGTGGTAGAATGGGAAGAAGCATTAATGGAGTTCCTGAGACTCCTCAAATGTTCTATCTTAGAACCCTCTCTCCCATTCAGGTACCTTCTTTTTTTTCCTTCATAGATCGCCATTTCTTTTTTTAGTACGTTTATATTTGCAAAAATTAAAGATTCAAGTGCATTTGTTTTCATAAAATTGATAGTTGTTTTGAGGATAGTTAGATGATAATTTTGTTAAATTTATCAAATTATCTAACTGTTTTCAAATAGAATAAATGACCATTTGTACCTATGAAAGATGAAATTGTTGATATATATATCCATACTAGATCGAAACTAAACTTATATCCATGCAAGATGCCATTCAAGTGACAAAAGTACTTTGTTTTTGGAGAGTTGGAGTGTCACGTAAGATACTTTTGTCATACGGAAGACATCTTATATGAGTATAAGTTTAGTTTCGATCTAATGTGGGTATATATCTCAATGTTTTCATCTTTTATAAATACAAATAGTCATTTATTCTTTTTAAATATCAACTTTACATAAAAAATTATAAATAAATTTTCACCTTTGTAAAATATTATTATTTTTGTTTAAGTAAATATATTATTTTTATATAAAATTAATAATAAAAAATCATTAAATAATTTAACTAAATTATTTTCTAACATTATTTAACTGTGAGTCTTTCCTTTTGTTTAGGTTTTAAAACAGTTTATGCGTGTATATGTTTTATTTAGTTTTAATAATTAAATTGCCAGGATCATAAACTAAATTGATAGTTTCATAACTTGCCTGTTGAACCATCAAGTGATTTAATTTTTTTTAATATATATTCACATAAAAAATTATTTCATTTGAAAATAATAATACTTGGTTGTTATAGTTACATAAAGATATTTAAATATGGGTTTTTTTTTAATGTTTTAGGTTTGAATATGAGAATAAATGGAGAAATTAAAAAAAAAGTGAGGGTATGTAATAGAACTGGAGTCAAATTTTATTTAAAACTTTATAGATTTGGCTTTTAAGATATATTTATAACCAAGAGGCACTCTCAAAGTCTCAATAATTATGTTTTCTAATATTTAAAATTTAAATCACTATCACCTTGTAGGGGGAAGAGCATGTTTAATATTATATTGCACCTAATACTTGTTGACATCCGCAGATTGTGATATCATATGTTCTCTTTTTTATTTCATAAAAACATTGTATATATTATCCAAATTGTCTTATTATTAAAGGAAAAGTTGTGAGTTTAGGGTTCAGTTTAAGAAAAAATATGTGACGTAGAGGCAAATAAATAATAATTGAGATGAAGTTGATGGGGGTAGTTCTGACTTTTAACAAGTGTAGTGGATCTCTCTGCTGAAATGGTGTAGCATGTGAAGATGATGGGCTTTGACCCATCAAGCCCCGAAATTTGTGGGCGGTGGTCCAATTGATTTTAACTTATTATTATAAGTGGAAAAAAAATTATTAGAAGCTTGCTAAAATAAGAAATTAGGAGTTTAATTGGTATTCAATTTAGATTTTTTTTTTAAACCAACTTGGGATGAAGTTGACGGATTAGTCATTGACCTGTCGGGTTTAGGAATACCGTGATTGATTCATGATAATATGTGACAAAATAAACGAAAAAACATATTGGTTTAGAATTAAGAAATTCCGACTAAAAAATAAAAAAAGAAATATTTGATGTAATTATAATATAAATATTTGTGTGTGTGTGTTTGTTTCTCAGCATCAAAAGAGAAAAAGAAGATAATGTAACCAAAATGTGTGATATCATGAAAAGATTTTTCTTATCCTTAAGACTATAAAAAAAAAG
>NC_029787.2:3776732-3781400 GCF_000816755.2 Arachis ipaensis | reverse complement strand
TCAAGGACTAATCCGTCGCGGTACTGAGCTCCATTTAAGGGTTTGCCGCTGGCCAATGGGTTGCTGCATGCACAAGGCGGGGATTAAAATGGATTGTCTGATTGAATAATTAATGGTACTCACAAAGCATAATTGTCGTTTCATATGCAAATATTTTATACTAACTCTATAACATATAATATGATATTTGTGCATGTAATAACTCTTGAAATTTGATTTGGAATTGTGTTTTGTACGAGCGGGGATTATAATGATTTAGGCCACATATTTGAGAATTTGGAATTTTTTAAATTTAATTAAGAAATTGAAACTTTATGAGTCAGCATAAATTAAAAAGCATTGTATGATAACACATTTAAAAAAAAAAACACAAGGGAATTTGTTTTCGAAACACTTTTAAGAGTTTGTCGTCTTACTAAAATTATTTCATTTTCTCTTTGTATGCTTTTCTGGCCATAATTAATAAGAACTTTTTGGGGTTGCAATTTGCAAACTTTCCTTGAAGAGTTAGAGTAGAATTGATAATAATAATTACTCAAAAAAGTATTGATAATAATAATAATAATAATAATCTTTCTTTGTTATATGGTTGGGCTCCATTATTATTCATTCGTACCTTTTTGTGGTTCTATTCTTTCTAAGTGGGAAACATGATTTGAATGTATAACCTAACAGTTGTCGCTTTCTCTCCTCAAATCATAAGAATGTTCTCTGAGATACGATTTATACTTTTTCAGTGTTTGCCCTTTTTTTTTTTCTACGGTAAAATTTACGTACAGTTATTTTTATATGAAATTAATAGTTAAAAATTATTAGATTGTTTGATATATTTAATTAAATTATAATTTATCTATTTTTAACTATTAACTTCACATAAAGATAACTATACATAAATTTTTATTTTATTTTTTATCTTTATCCATATAAATTATCTTTTAGGTGATATAATATCCTTCTTTTTCTTTTTTCTTTTGTTAATATAATAAACTTTCTCTTTATTCATTTGAAACTTGCAACATCATCTAAGAAGGTGTGAGGAAACAAGATGTTATTAAGGGCTTTGTTTGAATGGAAACAATGGATGAAAAATTGATAGCTAAGAAATCTTAACATGAAGAGGGAGGAGGAGGGGAAAAATTGAGAATAAGAAAATGTAATTATATAGAAACAAAAGAAATATTAGATAATTAATCATTTTTATTTATTTTATATTTGAATTAACATTAACTATTTTTTAAGTTATTTTTCTACGAAAAAATGTTGGTACCTTACTATTTTCTATAAACTGAAAAAAAAAAAGTAAAAACTTTTTCGATACTCAATTATGGCCTAATTATTACTATATATTAAATACGGCCCAATTATTATTATATATATTAAATCCAATGGTATTGTATAACAGCATGCGATACAAGTTAAATTTGAAAATAGAATATAAGAATAAAGATGTACTACATGAGTGGCATATAAAACAATATAAGCAGCAATAGTATTGACACTCCAATAATTCATGTATGCCAATGATTAAAAATGCCTGCAAGCTTTCCATATGGTCAAATCTGTTGGTGTTCTATTAAAAATTGCATCTCATAAAAGGGACATTTTAAGTATAGAATATAGTAGCAATACATGATTCCGTATAAAACATTATAAAATCATCACTATCATCACTCTTATAATTCAATTCATGAATGCCACTGACTAATATGGAAAAAAAAAAACATTTTTATTATACTCATTATGTATTTTATTATTTTATTACCTTCTTGAATCACATAGATATTTCTAGCAAGCTTTTCGAAATGGTCAATTGTTTTATGATTCAGAGACAACAACATATATGTAGTTTATTTGCTAGGTCTCCCTCAACCTTTTTTTTTTCTGAAGTCACATTTTTTCATCTTTATGCTATATATGTGAGTAAGCAGTGTATTGCACACCCCATTATGTTTCATGGGCAATGAAAAACGAGGGTTATTGTTTCGTAGCATCTGAGACTCTAGTGATAATGACAAATTAGAAATCATGTCATTTCGATCATTAAGCAATTATTTTTTACAAAGTATAGCTAGTAATTAGGGTAAATTATTCTCTCTTGTATGATTATGAGATTAGGTTATATTATACATAATATTGATATTGATTTTCTTATAATAAGAGAAGTAATCTAGTATTAATAGAAAAATATCAAGTGTCATATCAAAAGAGGTTAATATTAGTGTATATATTTAATTTATTTTTAATGTGTATTTGTATTTTATATTAACTGGGATTTAGTACTAATTTTTTATATACGCATATAATGATGTTTTTTTTTTTTAATTTATCACCTAATATCCACTTTTAAATTTACATGTTGAGGAAACTTTGGTGTTATACGTTGTTATTGATTCATTGTGTGTTATCATGGAACGTGAAATTTGAAAAACAGCTAGAAACAAATCCGACCATCCGATTTAGGAAGACCACAAATCGGAGGGCCAATATTGAGCTTCTTAATTTTTTTAATGTTTTAAAATCTTAAAACTGACTTATCGATTTCTCAACCTTAAAAAAAAAAACCTCAAATTAGAGGCTCTGATTTGTAACCCTCCGAATTTGAATTTGTCACTTCACAAATTGGAATTTTCTATACCTCCCAAAAGTCTTGTCTCCGATTTATATTTTCAAATTAAAAAATAATATTTTCATATTGTTTAAAAACACACCCATTATTCATATCTATGTATAACACGTTCTCCAAAAGCTTAACAAAAAAATGAGCCCCTAATATCATGATGTATTTTATCCTTGCAAGTAAATTGTTGCAAAATCTTAATTTCTTAGGCTGATAGATTCACATAATAAAAAGTATAGGGTACTAACAAATTATCTGTCAATTTATTATCAACAATTATTAATTATTATATTTTAAACACATATATAAAAAGACACATCTAAAATTATATCTATAAAGACACTTCTATTAAACATAGTTATAAAAATATATTTTTATTAGACACATTCACAAAGACACTTCTATTAAACACAATTATAAACAAGAGTTGGCAGAAGTTGGTAGAAATGCAGTTAGTAAATTAGCGGAATTCATTCACATGATGTTCATGATTAATTCTTTTTAGATCTACTACTTGGCTTTATCAAAAGTGAAGTAACATTCATTATTTATGTGCAATACAATTACTACTCCCATCCCATGACATGTTATTCTTGTGTAGTCTGGTTGTTGCAAGCCTCCAACAGAATGTGGCTATATCTACCAAAATGAAACGGTTTGGAACATCGGGTCTGGCGCAATGGCGGCCAACCCGGACTGCGCAAGGTGGAGCAATGACCAAGAGATGCTCTGTTATGCCTGCGACTCTTGCAAGGCCGGGGTGTTGGCAAGTCTCAAGAAGAGTTGGAGGAAGGTCTCCGTCATCAATATCATCGTCATGATCATCCTTGTAATTGTCTACATCATTGCATACACCGCGTTTCGGAACAATCGGAAGATGGACAACGACGAACCCTACGGAGAAGCCAGAATGACAAAGGCACAACCTAGTAGAATAAATATTTAGGACCACTATTTTGGATGGTAAAGAGTTTTACATGCATATTTTAGCATTTTCTAGCCTTAGAAAGGATGATGTTACTTAGTTTTGTTATTATTTGTATATTAGATAGGTGTGACATGAATTTAGTTTTCATTTTGGAAGGTTGATGTATATTGTGTTTACTTTGACTTATGCTTTTCTTTTGAAGAAGAAACTGTGATCATTTTGTAATAGGTTGAAATCAAGCATTTACTTGATTTATGTATGATTTACCTCAACCCCAATCTTAGTATATTGGTAGTCCTTTTTATATAGATATAACATATTTAAATAGTTTTAATATCAACCTTTCTACTAAAATTAAGATCTTAGCGCGTCTGACATGTCTATGAAACGGAGAAGTCGTCGTTTATTGCGGAGAGGCTGAAGGCGTCTGATGAGACCGTGGCTCGGCTTCTTGAGCGTGAGATGACATTAGAAAATCAACTGAACGCTGCTCAGGGTCGAGTTGTCGCTTTGGAAAAGGAACGGGAGCAGGCCATTTCGGAAGCGAAGGCCGCTAAGGCGGAGGCCGTTGATCTTAAGAAGAAGCTTAAGGTGGCCAAGGAGCAAGGGAAGTGTGCCATCTTGATGACCGAAGATGCCCTGAAGGCCCAGCTGAAGATTGCTGCTCCCGATTTCGAGGTCTCGTCAATTGGTGTTTTCAAGACGATCCAGGACGGGAAAATTGTCGATATGCCGAGGAAGTGAGGTCTTATAACTTAGGATATTTTGTAATATATTTGTCGAACAAACTGTTGATGCTTTGTCGTTTTGTTTGCCTTGAACAATTTTACGTGTTCGTTGCACATTTTGATGCTTTGTCAGTTATCATCGTTTGATTGCTATGATTTCTTGCTTGTTTCATTATTTTGTCGTGTTGTCGTTTTCGTGTTACCGTTTAATCTGGGCGGGCTTATGTCTTGTGCCCGTCTTGCCGTTTTCGTATTTGGTAGCAGTTCGGACCGGTTCGGTCGCGTAGTCGTTGAATTGGTTGAGGCCCATGAGCCGTCTGGCTCCCGGGGTGATCAGTCCCGGGGTGCCGTTTTAGATTTTGGTCACGAGGAACAGATATCAAGTAAGAGAGTTT
>NC_029787.2:3764002-3768716 GCF_000816755.2 Arachis ipaensis | reverse complement strand
TTGAATTGGTTGAGGCCTATGAGCCGTCTGGCTCCCGGGGTGATCCGTCCCGGGGTGCCGTTTTAGATTTTGGTCACGAGGAACAGATATCAAGTAAGAGAGTTTTAACAAAAGATAAAAAATTTGAACAAGTAAAAATTACTCGACAGTTGGGTAAGTATTTGACAAGGTAAGTAAACAAGTTGAATTAACATGTGGATGGGGCGAATACTAACTCTCTGGCTAGGCTCTCTGGTCGTTGAGCCGGTGGGTCAGGAGTAGAACCTCTTTAGGTTGCTTGCGTTCCATGTTCTGGGTATTTCCTTGCCGTCCAGTTTTTCGAGTTTGTAAGCGCCCTTGCCGAGTACCTCCCTTACCCTGTAGGGGCCTTCCCAATTTACCGCCAGCTTGCCTTCTCCTGGGGTCGGGACGCCGATGTCGTTGCGTCGTAGGACGAGGTCCCCTTCTTCGAAGTCTCGTTTGAGGACTTTCGCGTTGTAACGCAGGGCCATTCTTTGTTTCAGCGCCGTTTCTGTTAGGTGAGCCATCTCCCTTGTTTCTTCGATCAAGTCTTTCTCAACCGCTTCGCTCATGCCCGCGAGGAGTAGTCGGGGGCTTGGTTCGCCGATTTCAACTGGTATTACCGCGTCGACCCCATAGGTCAGGCGAAAGGGGGTTTCCCCCGTGGCGCTTTGCTCTGTTGTCCGGTAGGACCATAAGACGGAGGGAAGTTCGTCGGCCCAGTTTCCCTTCTTGCTGTCTAGGCGCTTCTTTAGGCCGAGAAGGATGACTTTGTTTGCGGCTTCTACCTGCCCGTTTGTTTGGGGATGTTCTACTGAGGAGAACTTTTGCTTTATCCCTAGGCCAGAGAGGAATTCCATGAACTTCTTGTCGGTGAACTGAGTTCCATTGTCCGAGATAACGATCTCTGGGATGCCGAAACGTGTTATCACCTGCCTCCACATGAACTTCCGACAGTTGGAGGACGATATGGTGGCTAGTGGTTCAGCCTCTACCCATTTGGTGTAGTAGTCAATGGCTACAATGAGGTATTTGACTTGTCCTGGGCCGACCGGGAAGGGTCCCAGGAGGTCGACTCCCCATTGTGAAAAGGGGCGCGTAGTCGTTAGCGAGCTTCGAGGTGACGACTTGGGAGTCGCTGCATACTTCGACCCTTGTCGCCCCGACTTCCCGAGCCAGTACTAATCCGCCTAGGAGGGCCTCATATTCAGCTTGGTTGTTTGACACTGGGAACTCGAACTTGGTCGATTGCTCATAGATGACCCCTGCTGGGCTTTCCAAGATGACCCCTGCTCCTCCGAACGTTTGGTTGGGGGCTCCGTCCACATGAAGCCTCCACCGTGTGCCCGTTTCCTCGGAAGGATCGCCCGTTACCTCCACTAAGAAGTCAGCCATTGCCTGTGCCTTGATTGCATGTCGAGGCTCATACTGCAGGTCATATATGTCATCTACGTAAACTTCCACTGTTTTGCCCAGGAGTTCGCTGAATATCTTATTCATCAATCTTTGGTATGTGGCTCCTGCGTTTTTTAGGCCAAATGGCATGACCTTGTAGCAATAGATGCCTCCTGGCGTTATGAATGCCGTTTTTTCCTCGTCAGGTCGGTGCATCGGTATCTGATTATATCCTGAATAGGCGTCCATGAAACTCAGATATATGTACCCTGCCGCTGCGTCAACGAGCGTATCAATATTAGGTAGGGGGTAGCAGTCCTTGGGACAAGCCTTGTTGAGGTCAGAGTAGTCTACGCACATTCTCCACCTCCCGTTGTGTTTTTTAACCAGAACCACATTCGACAACCAAGTCGAGTAATCCAATTCCCGGATGAATCCCGCTTCTAAGAGGCTGGCCGTTTGCTTGGCTACCTCGTCCGCCCTTTCCTGCGACATTTTCCTCCTTCTCTGGGCCACTGGTTTGGCTCCCGTCTTTACGGCCAGATGGTGTGACATGAGCTGGGGGTCTATTCCTGGCATGTCGGCAGGCGTCCAGGCAAAGAGGTCGGCGTTAGCCCTGATCATCTCCATCAAAGGCTCCTTTATTTCGTGCGGGAGGTTCCTGTTTATGAATGTGAACTTATCGTGTTCCTCGCCGACTCTGAACTTCTCCAAGTCTCCTTCTGGCTCTGGTCTGGGTTTGTCGTCTACCCTGGCGTCCAGGTCGGCCAGGAAAACTCCTGACGCCTCCTTTGATTTTTTTCTGAGAGAAAGGCTGGCATGGTCGCAGGCGACTGCCGTTTCCAAGTCGCCCCGGAGTGATCCCACGGATCCGTCATCGGTGATGAACTTCATCACCAGTAGTTTCGTACTGATAGCTGCCCCCAGGTCGTTAATGGTCTTTCTCCCCAGGATGATGTTATAGGCCGTTGAATCTCGTAATATTACAAAGTCTGCCATGATTGTCCTTCGTCTTTGCCCTTGTCCCACAGAGGTCGGGAGTGTGATGATTCCATCTGGCTTTATGAAGTGGTCTCCTAACCCTACCACACCGTGCTGGTGGGTCGTCAGGTCGGAATCTCTCAATCCCAGGGCATCGAAAACGTTTCGGAACATGATGTTTGAGTCTGCCCCCGTGTCTACCAGGATTCGTTTGACGAGGCCAGTTCCGACCCTAGCCGTAATGACCATGGGCGGACTTTCCAGCGCTTCGTCGAACCATTGGTCCTCCGGGCCGAAAGAGATAGGTGGGAGACCCTTAAGACCTCTACCAGGCGGGGAGGAGATCGCTAAGACCTTGGCATCTTTCTTCTGCGCCGATTTTGACCTCGGGGCGGTATTCCTGGCCGTCACCACGTTTACCACCGTGAGGCCGTGAGGGCTGCCGCTTATTGGCAGCCACGACCCGGCTGACTTCCTCGTCATTAATGTATTCTTTGGCCACGCACTGGATCTCTTGCATCGTCCAGACGGGCTTCGTGGTGAGGTGTTTCCTGAAATCCTCATTTGACAGCCCGTTCGTTAAGCATAAACTTGCCACTGAGTCCGTCAGACCGTCAATCTCCAAGCACTCGTCATTGAAACGGTCTAGGTACTTCCTGGTCGGCTCTCCGGGTCTCTGTGTCACCCCCAGCAGATTGATTGGGTGTTTGGCTTTAACAATCCTAGTTGTGAACTGAGCCAAGAAAGCGCGGCTGATGTCGGTGAACTGGGTCACCGAGCCTTGCGGGAGGTTGTTAAACCACCGTATTGCCGGGCCCGCTAGGGTGACCGGGAAAGCGCGACATCTGACCTCGTCTCCCACCCCTTCTAGGTTCATCCTGGCCTCGAAGGCCGTCAAGTGTTCTAGGGGGTCTTGTGTTCCGTCATACTTCATGTCTGTCGGTTTGTCAAAATGTTTTGGTAATCGGACCTCAAGTATTTCGGGTTAGGATCCTGAGGTCAATGCTTCGGACGGTGGAGGAGCTCGTCTGGCCGTGGTTTCCTGGTTCCGGGTGAGCGAGGTCCCGAGCACTTCTGATGAAAAAGGGGGGGTGCCACCTGCAAAGACACTCCGACGCCCTTGTCAGAATATGTGCAGGCGGAGAGGGAATGATGTGTGAATGTCACGCACCTTGGGGGGAGAGCCAGTCTCCCCCTTATATACATGTCAGTAGTGGGCCCCTTCAATGGCCAGGCCCATACCTTCAAGAGCGCTGTCCTTCGGCTGTGTGCAAGCCGTACGGGACGCGTGTCCGGGTCGGGCGGAAGGCGGATTATATGACCGGCGAGAACTCGGGTCGGGTCGACCCGCGCGAGTTTGGGCCAGGCCGTAACAGAAACTATTTACAAATTAGGTTTTAAAGCGAAAAGGTAGAAATTAAAGTAACTCCATGTGAATTGAAAGTTAAAAATAGTTAAATGATAATTTTGTCAAATCTATCAAATCATTTAATTATCAATTTCAGATGAAATTAATTGTAACTAAATTTTCACGAAATAGAGAATATTTTAGCAGTAAGAATGTATGTTATTGCGGTTTATTTTGCCTCTCAAAATGTTTTTGTCTAAAAACTAATCGAATTAACAATTTGATTTTTTTTTGTTACCCACGATATCCCCCAACTCGATAGGTCAAGGATTAATCCGTCGCGGATCTGAGCTCCATTTAAGGGTCTGCCGCTGGCCAATGGATTGCTGCATGCACAACGCGGGATTCGAACCCCCGACAATTTTGTTTTTATTTTAAAGGAAACATTGCTTTTCTTTTTTCTTTTTTCTTTTTTGAGCATAGAATGGAAATATTGCTCTTTTTGGTCAGGAAAAGAAAATATTGCTTGAACTCTGTTCCCTTTTTTTTCCTCGGAAACCCATGGGTGTTTTGAATTGGGTTTTCAATTCGGGCTTACTATTTGTTAACAAGTGATAGCAAGTGGTGTCTTTTTTAAATTGGTCATTTTTTTATGGAATTGGGCCTATCTTGTACAACTATCAAAATGACTTCCGTTTTTTAATTTTTAGGCCTGATATTTTTGTAAGCCCATAATTAAACTAGTTACCCATATATTGGATTCAGGCGCTACCGCTTTCTTTATTGGGCTTAATCTAGTTGCCAGTATATTTATTATTGTTCTATTTGTAGTCTGTCTTCTCAGAGGCCCAAAAAAAAAAAAATGTCTTCTCACATTATATTTACTTGAAATTCTGAGTCGCCCCCTCCCCATTACTAAAGGTCTAGAGTTCAAACTCTAGAGGATGCATTTGAGGGGAAAAAATGTGATAAATATGTGAGAAGTGTGTG
>NC_029787.2:3761031-3763180 GCF_000816755.2 Arachis ipaensis | reverse complement strand
CATGACTTTTTTTTTTTCTTTCTAGATTAAAAATAGGATAAGTACCGGGAGTCAATGGCCTAAGCGTACAATGTGTACAATGGAGATTTAGGAAGTAATGAATTATTAAAGATATGACCATTAGTGTTACATTGTCCTGTCAGGTTACGCTTTTGGAATGAATGGTTTCATAATATGGTCCGAAAGATCAAGAGTTCGATCCTTGGTAACCCCAATGATATCCGACTCCCTAGCAGTACTCTAAAAATAGATCTCAAGCATGACGTTTGGATGAAGATGCCTCCTAACAATTGACAATTTTATGCATTGACATTTTTATCCTTCTTGATCTATGGTGATGATCAAGGGTTGATTATATTGGTTTGTTGCAATGATATTAGGACCCGTCGTCAATGGCATACACTACTTGACTCAATATACATTTATACATTTTTTAATATCCAACTCATATTCTAACATTTATATTTTTTTATACATGTGAATGATTAATAACTGATTTTTTATATACATATAATATCAATAATAACACAATTGATTAGGTAAGAATTTTTCCTGTTAAATAAAACATGCACATGTATTTGGAAAGAATAACCTCGTATATATATTCAATTAAAAAATTATAATTGGAGCATAGTGCAGTTTGAATGATAATACTAAGTCTATACATATAGTAATTAACACGTTTTCATGAACACTAACAATGCATGTAAGATACCTATATATAAGAAAAAAATGTGAAAAACTTAACATCTTTAGGGCCTAATTTAATGTCACCTATATAAATCTAAAGTGAATCTGACGGCGAAGAAGGAGTAATAGGAATTTGAAAAAACTTCAAACCTCCGCGTAGACCTAATCTAATTCTTCAATATCAGATCACCATAATTTTGTAAGCAAAAGCTACGTTAACTCAAATTTATTATCATTATTAATAACAGCTAGCACACATAACTTTTCACATTTTCTTGCGGACAAACTTAATTTATATTTATTTATATATATTACTAAATCGAAGAAATTAAACAAATAATTGCAGCAGTCAGCAGACATACACTTTTTCTTTCTTTATTAATGACTTCCTATTCAAACCTCCTCCTGTGAATTAATGTCATTAATTGTCACTGATTATATATAAAACCACTAACCTTACGAAAGCATGTAGTATTCACTACTCTGTAGCCAATAGAACTGTTGTTAGAATAAATACTTCACAACTCAGCAGTCAGCACCATTATTAATACTTTTAGATATAAGTATTCATTATTTATAATAGTATACTATATATTTCAGTGGCGGAACTGAAATTCTAACATCGAGGGATCTAATTGATTGAAGAACAAAATCTGATAGTTATATGAGTGAAATCAGACAGCTTCTATAGAAATAGAAATTCGAGATTCTATTTAGATAATTTACAAATACTATATTAGATTAGATAGTAGATTACCAGCCTATTATATATATAATATATATATAATATATATTATATTTATCTTATATATATTATATATGGGTATATGGTTATATATGTTATTTCTATGGTATGATGATTTGAAATTGCAGTCAAAATATTGAGTCTCATTTTCTATGTAAAAGAATTAAGTGAAAAAAAAAATTAGAAACAGACGAGTCTTATTTTAAAATAATTTTTTTGTAGAATGCGACTTTTTTAGTGCCGTCTTCGTTTAATATTTTCATTATCTACCTATACTTTTTCATAAAATATATAGTAAAAACGAGTTAAATACTCAAATACATAATAATAAATTTTTATAATTAATTTTAATATGTACTTAGTATTTTTGTTAATTTTATTATGAATGATTTTAATAAAATAATGTATAAGAATGGTGTATTAAGATTATACAATACTATAATATAATATTATATATATCACTGATAGAGAAGACCATGGCACATGTCGATCCTTCTTTAGTTTTGCCATTAAATCGAATATTCACTCAAATGTTTACTTAAATAAATATTAAACTCGAATCTTCTTTTTATATGTATCAACCATTTATTTATAACAAAATTTTAAAATATTTGCTGTAAATTAATCCTTGTAATATGATAAATAGACTTTAGAAAATTTATTTTCCAAAATGGTATAGATTTTTATCAACTTGAGATTAAAAAATTCAGTAAA
>NC_029787.2:3758981-3760834 GCF_000816755.2 Arachis ipaensis | reverse complement strand
AAACATATGTATGTTTGAATATAAAATATACATTAAAAATAAAAAATCCTCTTATAATTGTTCTTTCTAACAGCTCTGAATTATTTATTATCAATTATGAGTATGGTCTAAGTCTAAGAAGTGTGATTAGGGTCCTCAATTCACACAACACTAGCTGGCTCAATGCCCTTTGGCTCACGGCTTAAATTTTCTTTCATTCATATTTGATCAAAGACCAACCTATAATTATTTAAAGTTCTCTTTGGACTATGACTATGCATTTATTAAGTGTGCTGAGGGATAGCTAGCTATATAGATATATCAACTTTTCATTATAATTGAAGATCAAAGAAAAGGATGAGGATGGATTAAATGCAAAAAGGTACCAAATGCTGATATATTAATTATGAGTAGCATTCTGAAAATATATCTATCTATCTACATTATGATTATTACGCATATGGTGTTAATTATATGGTATATGTACGACCATTCAACATATAATTTAATTTGTACATATTCCTTGCATTGCAGGACAAGTGATATGACCCCCTCCATTCGACAAAATTCTAATTAGGGTTTAATACGATCGAAAAAAATTTTCTAACATATAAAATCATCTCTAAAGTTTAAAATTATTTTTAAAATTATTTTTTTTATTTAAATATTAAAATTTTGGACCAAATTATTCATAACAAAAAAATTTATAAAATAAAAAAAAACTAATATTTCTGGTCTTGCGAATGAAAAAAGAAAAAATAAGAAGGAAAAAGGGAAGAAAAAGTTGTCCATGATCCACCTCTGCCTTCGCTTCCACCATCACCTTTATACGATTTTGATCCTTAAAGTAAGGACGATTTTAAAATCAAGTTAAATCTTAGAAATAATTTGTATGCAAAAAAAATTCAAAACAAAAAAAATTTTCAGTTTATACCTAAAAAATCAAAATCATACTTATCCTTCTAATTATTAAGAAGTGGTAGTACTTGCAATTTTGACCGATTAATTTCGGATGTAACATTTTGAATTTAATTAGTTGATTAGGATAATAGATTAATGATCTCTCCCCGGTTGGCTAATAATATAGCTGTCATTTAATTTGTGACTTTATTATAGATGTATTAGTTCCAAATATATATGTTATTCTAAAAAAAAAATAGAGATTAACTTTCTTATAAACTATTATTTAGAATTTTTTAAATAGAAAACCAAACATGTTGCTAGATTAATAACATTGTACCTTCGCGGCCTTGATATGAACTAGTATAATAATAATTATCTAATAATTGAGCTGTGTCAACTCTATCCCACTACTTCAACAATAAAATTATAATAATTAAGCATATTTACTCTTAAGTGGAAATTGGTTAAAAAATAATATATAGAGTAAAGTATTATTTTTGTCCCCAACGATTTGGGGTAAATTCTATTTGTGTCCCTAACGTTTAAATCGTCCTATTTATATCCCTAACGTTTGTAAAAGTGATTCAATGTTATCCTGCCCTCAATTACACATCATGAACGATTTAGTTTGAGTTTTAAAAATCTCTTCTTGAAGTTAGAATACAAATGTCTGGGATAGAATCGATAATCCATTCCGAAAAATAGCTCATCAAAAGTTGAAACTAATTCCTACAACATTTACATAATTCACTTTTTTAGGAACATAATTGAATCTAAACACAAATAGTGGGTATAATATTAAAATCGAACACATTCAAATGAGACATATTTGAGAATGAATACATCCAAGTGAGAATAATTGAGAAATATAATCTGATTTGTTAATATAATTGATAGTAGGATAACATTGAATCACTTTTATAAACGTTAAGGATACAAATAGGACGATTTAAACGTTAGGGACACAAATA
>NC_029787.2:3754862-3758486 GCF_000816755.2 Arachis ipaensis | reverse complement strand
TTACAAATTACAAAGGTCTAACTACTTCCACCACAAAGTTGAAAGCTGGAATGAAAATTTTCCAAGTCGTGGAAAAACTTAATCACTTGAAGATAAGCTAGAATCCCAAAGTTCAAAATAATACTACTTAGTTAAGAACATTTCAAATAAAAAACAATGCATATAAGCTTAAATAATGGAATATTTATGATATGATATGATAAGTTGCTACATTTTGAAAATGGGAATGTCATGTATAATGGTTTAATTGAAACTTAAGACTTATGACTCCATTTTCTTAATGGGTGTGTTCAACGAGCTGAACGACTCTTCACCAAACTTGCCCCCCAACTTTGCGGCCTTATATTTTAACTCTTTTGCACACACACATGCAATTATAAAACATGCATGCACAAAATCATATTACAGTTGGGTAATGCTAGAGAGACAAAAAAAAAAAGCAAGAACTTGCCTTATTTAGCATTCATTAATTGTTGTAACAATTAATGAATGCTAAATAAGACAAATTATGACTGTTTTTGGTTGATTTTCTTTGATTACCAAACATTTTCGATCACAGTTATCGCTATTTATATAAATATCTTTGTATATATAAATTTAATTTTCAACAAGCACTCCCTCGCTTTGCGGCAGTTTGTGCCTGGGTACATAAATCATGTCTGGGCATATCGTCGAACCGCCGCTAAATAATTTGACGCAGTATATTGGGTTAATGGTGGTTATACTATTAGTTGTTGGAAACAATCGCAAAAACTAATCTTCACATTTCAAACCGTTGGAATATGATTTTATGACGATTTAAAACCGTCGCTATTATCAAAATAAACTATCACTATTTGATACATTTGTTGTAGTGAATAATTTTATGCAAATAACTCATTACACACCATAAAAAATAATTAATTTTTTAATTTATCACTTAACAAATAATCTAAATCTATAAATCTAATTAATTATATGGTCATTTAAAATTTTTTACACGGTTAGTATATTAAAATTGAATTCATATTATTTATTTGACAATTTATAATAGATTTTTTCTCAATTTCATAATATATGTCTTGTTTAATTTATATATGAAAATAAACGTGTTATTTCATTATTTTTCATGATTTTTTTTTGACATAGTAGTTATTTTGAAAATAACAAAATGTTTATCTAACCTATATGATCGAATTGGTTAAATAAAAGAAATGGAAAAGATAGCTAAATATTTTAATTTGTCATCAATATAGTGCATAAAGTAAAAAATTTCAATCTTCTTAATCTACTAAAATGAGTATTCTCCTAAGTTTAGGGGTTAACTAATTTTTTTTTACCGAAGATAAGAAAACTCGAATCCGCAACCTCTTAATTGAGTATGGAAAAATTATGTCATTTGAGCTATTGTTTCTTGGCAGCGGTTAACTAATTAGTACTTTCAATTTTTAACTAGATCATACATTTATAGTTCAGGATAAACCGGTAAATAATTAAATATGACGTCAACGTGTTAAATAATTTTACCTTATTATATAAAGTGATTAATTTCTTACTTCAAAAGAACACGAAGTGATGAAATAATATTGAATAGAATGAAATGGAAATGTTTTTTTTAGCTCATTTAATTTGTTTGGATATAGAAAATTAAAAAGAGTCATCGTATTGATGTTTGAAAATATAGTAAAATAAGACAAGATATATAGGCACCTTTACTTTGAAATTGTAGTTTGAAAACACAATGTCCAATAAAATGAATTGATAAGAAGTTTGAGCTAACTTATCTTATATTTCATGATTTCATCTATACCGGAGGAGAATAAAAAAATATCATATTTTTTACATATATCATAAAATAGTAATAATTATTGTTCGGTTCGGATTTTGAACGAGTCGATTGTGCCGAACGCTTAGAAATAATAGAAAAACTGGATTCGGATCATTTTTATGCGTATAGATCTCCCAAACTGATGTATAAAGGAGAAAATTGGAGGTTTGAGGTTTTTCCGGGCTAGCGATGTGGAATGAGGGAGGGGGCCTCCTGCAAAAGGACTTCAACGCCCAAATCAATATCCATACAAAGGCGGCAGTTAGGGTAAAGGATAAGTGACGTACCTCTGCTGAGGGGTAGGGCGCTCCCCTTATATAGTCTGCAATAGGACAGGTTCCACAGGGAGAGTCACCTTCCAAAAAGCTTCCTTCCCAGTCGTCGTGTGCATTGTGTGGGGGGAGGTGGCACTCGAGTCACCACTCGACTCGGGTCGTGCAAACCGGCGGGTCGGCCGGCCTTCGAGTCCAGGTATTAGGCCAGCTGGACTGGACCGGAATAGTTATTTAATTTATTATTTAATATTTTTCATATGTATTTAATTAAATAATAAATTACATTCAATTAGGGGTGGGGATGGGTGAAATCGGGTTCGTCTTGATTCGAATTGACCCTAAATAATAACCGGATCTATTTTTGAAATCTTTACCCGACCCTAGACCTGGTGAAATTGCACAACTTTCGGGCCACACTAAAATCAAGTTTTTATCGGGTGAAGTCCGGACCTTGATAAATTTTATGTTAAAAAATTATGATGCACTCATTTATAAAGAAGAACAAATATTTGTTACAGATAAGTTGATAACCATATTTGAACTTGAATTTGTCCATAAATTCTAATTTCATACTTTTTTGATCTTTTTTCTAATTCAACAAATATGATTGAAAATAAAACAATAAGCTTATAATTAATATAACATAATATTGGAATTAATTTAAAATATATATCTTTTTTAGTTCCTTTAGGGTGTACATGAGTCGGGTAAAGTCAGGTCTGCCTTGATCTAGACCGGACCCTAAATAATGATCGGATCTATTTTTGAGACTCTCATCCGATCCTAGACCCATTAAAATTACACCAAATTAGCTTTAAGATTTTCGAGCCGGACCGAGTCATGTACAACCCTACCTTTAATATATCATCATTCTATTTTATATTTTGAAATAATTAAACAATAAATCTTAATATAATAATATCCCATATCATTCTATTATTGCATTTTTTTACTTTGCATATATCCAAACATATCGAGCCTTTGTGAATCAGGTGGTAGTTAAGGGAGTGGAAAGCCTTGTCTCAGTGGTGGCGGCAAACCTAATAAGCAATAACTTTGGATATATTATTATATAGCATAATTAGAATGGCACTAATAATTAATAGTGACATTATTATGCTTGCTTAGCTTCTAGAGTGCCACGTTATATTTTAAACATTTGAAAAATAAAAAGTAATGTAAAATGTTATACGTGGATTCCCTTTCAGTTGAATATTTCATCAATTATATATGCCAAAATAATGTAGTTTTAATGTGAAGAAAAAAATAATATAAGAACAAAAATAAAAAGAAAAAATAATAATACAAAAAATTAAAAGTAAAAATATAATAATACATAAAATTAAATAATTAATATAACATCATTGTAAATAAATTTAAATGATGTACTAAGATATGATCTATTGACTTGGTAGAATTTTCTATATGAAAATGAGAAGACAAAAGACTCATTTCATTTTCTTGGATAGTTTTTGGAAGACTGAGTGTAATTAGACAAAAAGTTAGGTCAATGGTATAAATTTTAAAACACTAATTTAGAAA
>NC_029787.2:3753506-3754726 GCF_000816755.2 Arachis ipaensis | reverse complement strand
CCAAGAGCCAAAGATTTTTCTAGTGGATGGCTCAATTAACATATGTTTATTTTTGCTTTTTCCTCTGAGGCTGCCCCTACTTTGTGTTGTCCGTTATGATAAAATTTAAAGACGAGGAAAAATATTCATAAACAAACAAATTAAATGGCTAAGAGTAGTTTTGTCATATGCCTAATGTCTAGTTTATTTCATACCTTACTTGTCTTACACGTAATATAGTTTTAAGAGGTAGATTAATTAAAAAGATGTTTATTGCACTATTATTTTCATGGAGAGTTTTCAATTTTTTTTTTATTGTACAAAATATTACTCGTAGAAGTTGTGAGAAGGATCGGAGACTGACTGGTCTTGACGATGATGAGTTAAACTTCTAAAGCGACTGGAAGTGATACCTACAAAGATATTCTAATTAGGAGTGGTAATATGTACTCTACTCGCGGGTATCCAACTCGATCTCACCCGGTCGGGTAGGGTTGCCAACCCGATCCGCAACGAGTAGGGTAGGGTGCGGGTAGGATTTTCGTGTGGGTTGGGTAGGGTGCGAGTTGAGCCTCAATCCTACCCGACCAACCCGCACCCTATATATGTATATATTATATACTTATATAAAAATATATTTTAAGTGGATATTGAACTAAAGACTTCTCACTAAATACAAAAGATCTTTAATCATTAAAAGAAGATCATTAATTGATAATTTAATAAGCTTTTTTATACATAAAAGTCAGATCTATTTTAAATTATCATCAAATTATATAATAACGTTGTATTTTTTTTGTAACCCGCGGGTAGGATCGGGTACCCGCGGGTTAAGAGCGGATATGATTAGGGTTGAGATATTCTCAACCCACGAGTAGGGTAGAGTTGAGTTTATATAAAAATCTCAATCCGCGGGTAGAGTTAGAGTTGACTCCAAACCCTACCTACCCTACCATTGCCACCCTTAATTCTAACGTTCAAGCTAGAATAGATCTAAAAGGTTTAGGCGATAGTTAAGATTGAATATCCTATCTGACTCCTTTTAAATATGATAAGAAATTTGAGTTACAGGACCAATTTAGACCATAATAAAAACCTAGATTCAGATAACCGAATTGGAGGTTGCTCTAATGAGAAACCCAAAAATTGAGTTCGGAACAATTATCAAATTTGATGTTTGAAAATTATACTAATAAATTTGAGTCCGAAAAAGCTGGAGTATGAAGAGGACATATGTATGT
>NC_029787.2:3752503-3753408 GCF_000816755.2 Arachis ipaensis | reverse complement strand
TTCTCCGTGCAAAAGCAAAACTACTTCTACAAAAATAGACAAACTTAAAATTAATTATTAAGAAACTGATTTCGATGAAAAATATTATATAGCAAAAATATCATCCTAAATCAGATTGGTCCTTTTGAGCTATGGAATTTAAATTATATAAATATTATTTGAATAAAATACGGATGAAATATACTAAATATTGTATTTGTCTGGAAATTAAATAAATTTATCTTTTGCATATAAAATTGATAAAAGATGTGAGTCGAATTTGGATCGGATTTAAGGGTTTAAACCCATTAATAGGGTAAGATAGAAATTTTAAAATGTTTTACACTATTCACGAATATCATAGTCATTCATTGTTATCCTACATATAATATTTGATTAATTTTTATGAATAAAGATAATTTTATAATTAAGAGGAGTGTTAGGGAACTAGTAATTTTTGTTATTTATAGTCATCAAATAGTCATCAATGATAATTTTAATGGTGTGATATTGGTATAAGATTTCATCCAATAACTCACTTTTCTTTGCTGGTTACATGTTGGCCAGAATTTAAAAAAATTACTGGCCCTAGACTTTTCCTTTATAGTTTAACTAGTAACACATATTAATTAAAAATTGACGTGCTTGTAATTAAAGCAAAAACATGGAAAAGAAGCAAAATGTGTGCCTTGAAAGTAGTTTATGTATTTTCTCCATTCAAAGTTGAAAGAGTGATATACATGACTTTCACATTCACACCGATCGATAACCGAATAACAAACAAACAAACAAAGTGAGGAGGTGCGTGCGGCGTGCCACCCACCCCCACATTGTTCTCTTCTATCTTTTACACGCTCGTTTACATACCGTTATTATTTTCATATAAAATTTATAATTAAAAATTATTAATTAATAATTTTATATAA
>NC_029787.2:3740616-3752335 GCF_000816755.2 Arachis ipaensis | reverse complement strand
AATACAATAACAAAGTATTATTAATAATATGGAGGGAAGTGACACTAACAACAACACCTACTCTAACTCTACTTCTACTTCTTCTGGTTATCCTCCTCCTCCTGCGGCGACGGTGGCGGTTGTTATGAGCCCTTGTGCAGCATGCAAGATCTTGAGGCGAAGATGCACCGAGAAATGCATGCTTGCGCCATATTTCCCTCCCACTGAGCCTACCAAGTTCACCATTGCTCATAGGGTCTTTGGCGCTAGCAACATCATCAAGTTCTTGCAGGTATTTTACATTTTTCTTTATATAATTTAGACTCAAAAGTTGAAAATTCAGGTAAAGTTGATATCTAAGAGTCGTTAGATGAAAATTTAGTCAAATCAGTCAATTCATCTAACGACTCTCGGATATCAACTTTACGTGAAGTCGACTACACCTGAGTTTTTACCATTAAACTATATATGTATTTATACATAAATACATTTGTAGCTAATTTTAGTTTTAGTGACTGATTTTGATATACATATAACATTTTTCATATAATTTATATTTAATTATTAGAATATTTTTACAGTTTAGATAATAACGGAATTTATTTTTAACATTACGTCAACATCTATCTTTCTTTCTTTTTAGAATAGTTTATATAAGAATTTTTCGTTAGCATTTAGAAGAAACATAAAAATAAAAAAACTAAATCAAGATTTGAATCTAAGTAATTATTGTTAAATATTAGAATTTTCCCATGTTTTGAATTTACTGCGTGAGTGTGACGACGACGACCAAGGAATTAGAAATAGAAAGTACCTCTCCATTATTCAGAGACAGGATGCAAGACTAGACTTCTTCAAGGGACATAAGTTCCCTCTTTTTTATGCAAACCCCTCAAACTTCGACAGTGACAGAACCTTTTTTTATATATATTATTTTGTTATTATTCTTTTACTAATTATGCTTTTTTTAGGGGAGAAGGCAAACTAATTAATTAATCACATTAATTACTCAAATATAACGAATACCTAATTGTGGGCCTCTTAGTAGTTATACGTAACACTCTTCACCTCTTATAATCTTATCAAACACAATACATTAGATTATGATATCATTTCTCTGAAAAATTTAACGGTGTACTTTGGCCACTAATTAAATTAGTGACAGATCAAATTGTCGTTGTTAAATCAGACAAGAAATTTTAAGATGTATCTTTATCAGTAATTAGACTGTCAACCAACTTGGATTGGTCGAGTGGTCAGTTCATTCATTTGCTTAAGCAAATGTCGGGGGTTTGAGTCCTGCCTTTTACATGCAGCAACCCTTAAATGGAGCTCAAATCCGCGACGAATTAAAATAAGCTTTGTAATAACATATAGTTTTTTATTAATTAATTTTAAATTAAAGCTCATATATTATTTTTATATATATATATTCTAGGACCTTCCGGAATCTCAAAGAGCTGATGCAGTGAGTAGCATGGTGTATGAGGCAAGTGCAAGAATAAGGGACCCAGTTTATGGTAGTGCAGGTGCAATTTGCCACCTTCAGAAGCAAGTCAATGAACTTAGAGCACAATTGGCAAAAGCACAAGCTGAGGTTGCAACCATGCAATTTCAACAAGCCAACCTTGTTGCCCTAATTTACATGGAAATGGCACAACAAAAAAGCTCCCAACAACAAGAATTTGAATCATCACCTCAGCAATCATCAATGGAGGATTTCAGTGTTCCAAGTCCTCACTATCAACAAAGTAACATCAACTACTTTGAGGATACCCCTAGCCTCAATTCATTGTGGGAGCCGCTCTGGACGTGATTTATCGTACGTTATATACGAGAAATGATATTTGTACTATTTTTTTGTATACGACCTTTCTTTCGTATAAGAGATGTGTATACAAAAAATAATATAAATATTATTTTTTATAACATACATAGATGATTTAAAAAAACAGCCGTGATTTTTGTACTTAATTTCTCTTTAATTCTAAATTAGATTAATTTTCTATATGATTAGATCAATAATGTGGGAGACTTATATAATTAATGGGTTCTCATGCTTGATTTAATAGTAAAGAAAAATAAATCGATTTAGTATTTAAAAAGATAAAGTATATAAATCATTTCTCAAAATAGATATATATCGATCTTGCTGAAGAAATATTGAATTATGACTAAAAATAACTATGTAGCTAGGATTTAAGTTGAATTAATTATATGGGGAAAGAATATTCCTTATATACCTGCGAGCATGTCTCCCATTATTGCGCAAGCTAGGTGAGAATTGAGAAATGAGGTATATGAAGAATATATGTATATCAAAATATTATTGACTAACTACTAATAAAAAATAATAATATTTACGATTCACGTAGCCTTGCTCATAATTAATTAAGCATAACATATAATAAACTTTCCACATACAAGGTATATATATAGAGATATGATCAATCAATCTCTTTCAAGAAAAAAAGTCATGTGATGATAGGTCTTTATTTACGGTGGGATTTTGAATCTTATGCACCTATTTTAATTTTGATTTGTCACATACTATATCATTCAGAATACTTTCAAAGTAATAGCTTTTGACCATCTTGTGTCTTCGGATTCGCTATATTATTGTCACCATAACCAACTTTCAATTTTAAATATATAGCGATCGATAGGGTAACAATAGGGCACAATTAGAGTTGAGTAAACTGGATATAAAGACATATCTCATTATGGGGGCGATATCCCCCAAAATAAAAATGTAACTCATATTACCAACCAATTTAGATTGGTTGAGTATTAAATTGGTTGAGTAGTCAGTTTATTCATCCATTAAGTAAGTGTCAGGAATTCGAATTTTATTTTTATTTTTATTGGTGTCAAATAATTAAAATATTTAATTACCATTATTGCTCAAACAATATCAAGATGGGTGATGTACTATATGTATATCTTGTTAATTACTTAGCTTTTTTAATTGTCCCATTAGATAATGATTTTTGTAAATAATGTGAATAATGAATTTTAAAATTAATCCAATAAAGTAAAAAAATAACACTCTACCTCTAAATTACCTCTTAAAAATTTTAATATTAGGATAACTATTTATACACTTAGTAAATTGAATATTCAGCTATTGTTAATTGTACTTGAATAAATCAAATAAAAAAATAACTATTCAATTAAAAATAATAAACATAATTATCTGCATATTTATTAAATTGAATATCTAACATATATATTATTTATATTATTTAGTATTTTTATTACTAACCTATATTTTTCCATAAGATTTCAATGGTAAGGAAAAGACAAAAGATGCTCATTTAATAGAAGAAAAAGGTGAATAATTCCGAATATGTACGTAACATCTAACTATTTTGGTTTCCACATCTGACTATAAACTAGAAGAAATAGACAAAGACAAAACTTCTTTTAACTTGTAAATTTTATCAATTATGGTTATTTTATTTAATTCAAAGAAGCCACATACAAAAAAGTTACATACGATCGGCGAGATAAGAGATTAACGAATGGAATTAACTTCAGAAGATTTAGTAGTTAATTTATTAATTTATTTAAATAAATATTGAAGGTTTGAATTTCATTTTATGCATGTAATAATTTATTTTCAGACTAAAAAATACAATAAAATGAATTACTTGAATTACTTAGGTCGTCAAACGTAAATAAATAATAGCTTAATAAAACAAAACAATGTTCAATTGTTCATGGAACATAATGCATAAACTAACATGCATGAGAGTGTGACCTGAACTTACTACAAACATTGTCATGTGCTTCACATTCATCACATCGATGGTAGGTCAACATTGTCATCATGATGGGTTATTGTTAATTTTACAACAAATAACTCAAACAACTAAACAATATAATATAATTTCTTCAAAAAATAAACCTAATAAACATTTAAAAAAATAATAATAAGCTAAGGTGGCATTATCATTAGTTTTCAAATAAAAAAAAATAATGTGTTAGTGTTATAAGTGTGAGGAGTGTTGAAGTTAGTCCCACATCAAAGAAAGTAAGGAAGAGTGAGGAGTTTATAAGATGAGAGACCCATTAACTTGACACCTTAAGATTTTGAGTTGGATGTGGTGTCTTTTTATCTTATATTCTCTCACTTGATTCCTCCTCGAATTCTCCTCAATGGTCAAGAGCTCCCCACAGTTGCCCCAACAAAACGGGCATCACCATTTCTTTAATTATATATGCAACACTTCTAACAATTTTTTGCTGCAATTTATTTTCATCATTTTAAACTAATTTTTAAAGAAATAAAAGAAAAAACAGTGCCTCATGTATTGCTTCTTTGTTCCCTAGCTACTCCCATCACCGTGTGAGATAGATTGTGATTGGATGCCTAATTTGGATTTATGTATTCAAAAAAAGGGAACGTGTTTCCTGCACTATATTCCATTCCAACATTGAGTGCTACCATTTCTATTTTTTACCAGATGGAAGAAAAACGATATTTGCATATTAAATATTCTTGATATATGTATAAAAATATAGTTATTGTTAATTAATAGTAAATTATTCTTTAATTAACAAAATAAAAATATATATTAGTTGGTAAAAAATAGTAATATTAAAATAATATTTACGACAAAAAAAAATATATATGTGTAACGAAATTATCCATAATATAAAAATCAAGCATTCTACTTAGACTCCTCCAAAACGTGCACCATGGCAAAAGGTAGATTCATCCCCCCTCTTCCCATAGTATTTTCTAAATCGACAAATTTAGGACTAACTTTTATGTATGAGATGTATAAGACGGAATTCGAACTTCGAACATCTACTTAAATAAGTAGACTCATGAACTAATCACTAGACCAACCAAATTTAATTCTCTTTTTTTAAGAAAAAAAATTATACCTTTTTTAGCTTCAAACTCCAATAATTAATTGGTATATGAATGGTTTATTATGGCAAACGAATTGCGCCACTTATGGGTATAGCCAAAAGAAATGAATAAATAAAAGTTTAGGTAGATAGTAATGTATTATTATACATTATTTTTGGATATATAGTGTGCTAAAGCTAATACCTATACTTGAGTTGATACGTGGTTGCATTTTTTCTTTATGATATGACTTTAAATAAGAGTGTTCATGGATCGGATCTGATCTGCATATCCGTAGTATTTATCTAAATTTGATCCAAAAATTGCGGATATGGGTCCGATTCGCAAGGCTTTTGGATCGGATTGAATCGGATCCACACGCTAATCGGATCGGATTGCGAATTTTGTGTTGGGATTCGCATATCCGTGTATCCGCAAAAATAAAGAAATAAATAAGTAAATATTATTTTTATGTTTTATTTCAACTGATAATTATCATATATGTTGTATTATTTTAATTTATTATTTAAGAAAAGTATGTTTAATATTATTTTAAAAGTAAACATATTTAAAAGAATAGAAAAAATGAATTTATTGATATTTTTTTAATAAAAATAAACTTTTAAAAATATTTTTGTGTTTTGCGGATATATCCGATATCCGATATCCGATCCGCAAATGTGCGGATTGGATTGGATTGGATCCAACCTTAAAAACTGCGGATATTGGATTTGATCCAATCCGATGATTTTAATGCAGATCAGATTGAAATTTTGGCTATATCAGATCCGATCCGATTCGCGTACACCTCTAATTTTAAATTACATTTTACAATTTAATATTTTGAATTCACTAAAACATAAAAAAAAAAATTAAGAGTAATATTACATGAATTTTTTAATTAATATCAGTTATTTTTTTTAATTATTTTATTTGTCCCAAATATAAACCTTAAATCATAAACTATTAATCCTAAATCTAAAATTATATATAAAACTAAATTTTAAAGTTAACTATTGTTAGCTAATTAAAAATTGTTCCCTGACTTTCTAAAAAATTAAACATGTTTCAAACTTTAAATTCTTTAACCACATTGAATTTAATTTTATACATATTTTTATTTAAGCATACTTTTTTTTCATAGATGTGAATTAACAAATTAATTATTTTTTTCTTAGTTATAAATACACACATCTCCCCTTTGAGTCAAGGGGAATAGTGTATTTATGGCGCTAATTCAATGCAATTTCTCTGCCTATAATATAATAATATTAGAGAGACCAAGTAGTAGTACTATCATACTACTGAGTATAGATCAGATCAATCCACATCGTTAGACATTAGTGGCATTAGGTTTTAGCTTTATCTAAGTGATTCCATATGTATATCCTTCATGTGCGAATCACTATCCAAGAAAGAAATACTGCAATCCAAAGAGGGAAAAAATTGCAATATTGCTATTTACATATCTACAAATGTGTCAATAACTTATTTATATTTTCCTTTCTTATTTACAGGATCGGATTAAAATTTATTTTAATTGAATTATACATATGATACGTAATAATCATTTGTGTTACATTAGCGGATAATGAAGAGGTAATAAATGCAGTAATGTTTTTTTTTTTTGGTGTCTAAACAAGGAAAGAAACAAAGCAAAAACTATCTTAAATCCGAGCGGATGATTTGTTGGAAATCAACACTAGGCTCAGACCAAATAACATGATTAGAGTTACTCTTGGCACCATATTTAGCCATCCAATCCGCAGCTCTATTTGCTTCTCGGGACACCCATTCAACATGAACAAGCCAAGGACGAGATAAAAGCTCCTGAATCTTGAGAATCAAATCTGTTACTTCAGATGAATACCCACTTGTAAGCTCATGCATGATGGGCAGAATGTCAAGGCAATCCGTTTCACATATAATATCCCTCAAACCGCAATCCCAAGCTAAAACCAGCCCCCTCCAAGCAGCAAATAATTCACATCTGATTATAGACCAAGGGATAATGCTTCCAGAGCAGCCCGAGATCCAATCTCCTTTAGAATCTCTAATAATACACCCAAATTCCGCTAAATTTGAATCCATATACAAGCTTGCATCACAATTAACTTTAAAACCATTGCCTACCGGTGGTTCCCAACACAGGCAATTTCGGAGAGACCTAAAACGTTTCACATATAATATCCCTCAAATCGCAATCCCATACCAACTTTCCCAGAAGCGCCATGTTAGCACAGGAAGTATCCCTAATACCCAATCCTCCTGCCTTTTTAGGAGTTATGGCGGCCTCCCACCTGACCAGAGGCAGCCCTTTTCCAGTCTCTTGGTCTTTCCACAAGAATTGTCTCATCAAGGAATCAATTTTATTACATGCATACTTCGGGAGAAGAGAAATTTGCATTTCATAAACTGGGATAGAGGCCATAACCGATTTAACAAGACAAAGCCTCCATGCCTTATTCAGTAGGCGTCCTTTCCAACTGGAGAGCTTCCTCGAAATTTTTTCAATAATTTCCTGAGCCGTCTTCCTAGAAGCTCTGGCATGACCGATGTTAATTCCCAGGTATTTACCCAAATCATTGCAGAACCGGATGTTAGAGACCCCTGAGAGAACATCTTTTCTCCTCTCCGACACCCTCTTGGAACACTGGGCCTTTGACTTATGAAGATTTACCTTTAAACCTGACGCTCTAGAAAATAAGTCCAAACAATGCATGACCTCTATTACTTGAGCTTTTGATGCCTTACAGAAAAGTAAAAGATCATCTGCAAACATCAAATGAGAGAGTCGTGGTCCATTCCTAGAAACCGCAACTGGGTTCTACAAACCTTGGGAAACTCTATGAGAGATAAAGCAGGCAAGCATTTCCATACAGAGTACAAAAAGATAAGGAGACATAGGATCTCCTTGCCTCAACCCTCTCTTCGGATTGAAATTTTGGAGCCTGTTCCCATTCCACAAAACTGCCAACGAAGAGGAAGTCACACAATTCAATATAAGATTAATGGTAGCCTTTGGAAACCCAAACCGGACCAAAGTAGCTTCCAGAAAACGCCAGTCTACCCTGTCATAAGCTTTTTCCAAATCAATCTTGAATGCCATGGTCCCTTTTCGAGACTTGGTGTTCCTCATGAAGTGCATAATCTCTTGAGCAATGATAATATTCTCTGTGGTTCCTCTTCCTGAAATGAACCCTCCTTGCAAAGGACCAATGATCTCCGACAGGAAAGGTCTGAACCTGTTAACTAGAACCTTTGTGACAATTTTATAAATTACATTACAATTTTATAAATGCAGTAATGTTAAGATGACAAAAATATAGTTTAAAAGTATGTTATTTAGTATTTATTAATTTTAGTAATAATTAATAAATATTAAATAAGATAAGTTATAATTATTTTTAGTTAATTTTTTTTGTTACCAAAAATTAATATGGGATCAACTCGAATATGTATTGCGACAATTTTTTTATCAATAATTATTTAAAAGTAAAAATTCACGTGTAGTTATATTCATGTAAAGATGATAGTCAAGAATTGTTATTAGATAATAATTTAGTCAAATTTATCAAATTATCGAACGACTCTAAATTATTAACTTCATACGAAAATAACTGCATTTGAGTTTAATTTTTTCTTTATTTAAAACTAGTCATTCTTCTAAGTTTCTCAAGTAAATTAAAGATAGAGTAGCATATAATAATAATAATAATAACAAAGGCAGAATACCAACATAATAATTCAACAAAAATGAAAGTCATAATAAGCAAATGAAATGTAAATGCATGATCATAATATCATAGCAAGTTTCCAAATAATTCAACAAAAGACCAATTCTCTCTTCTTCTTTTTTCCATGTCAAACAAAACTAAGGCCAACCATAAGTAACGCAAGCATGGTGACTTAAAATGCCGACATTGCCTCTTATTTGGGGGAATTAAAAAAAAAGTTGTAAAAAATACATTACTAATTTACATGATAAAATTAAATAACACGTCGATAGTGACGGCAATGAGATTGTGTTTTGATTTTTGGATTTGAATATACTAGACACTACTAGGAAAAATATAGATAATGGCAAGTACTTGAATATTGCAATTTTAAGATTTGAATGAATCGATTTTTTAGAAAAATGATATTCACCTCCACATATAATTGTCAATGGGATGATGCTTTTTAAAATACTAAAAAAATCTATACTCTCTTTAATTTTGTTCCGAACCTGATTTCTGAATCGTTCTTCGAAATGGTTATCGAACCCAACAATTTTAAGATTAGATTATTCTCACGACTTAAAGACGGATCAATAACTTCTAATATCCTGACATAATATTTGAATTCAAATTCATCACTTATTTTAACTAAACAAAGATAATATAAAATAACTACCACAAACTATATAAAGGGGAGGCAGAAGCTCCCTCAAGTACTCACTCATTCCTCACACACACACCTCCTTAGATCCATTCTGACTTGAGCGTCAAAGTGTCTTTACAGGTACATTCCCCGCCGCTTCATAGCTCGGATCCTGCAATCATCAAGATCCGCAAGTTTCCGATCTCTTACTCAACCTGTACGGATAACCTCTTGTACATTGGTGCCGTTTGTGAGGATTTGCAGAACTTGGTGGCATGGCAGACGAATGCGGGGAGCAGCTTTCAAGCCACAATGACTACCCAAATTCACTAGAGCGTGAACCGCGAAATGACGACAATTTCCACCCCACGAGAGGATAGCCAGTGTTGCCCACGCCAAAGCAAATCACAATCATAAAAAACAACCACCTCAGGAAAGAGACCACAGCTCTAACAAAAGTAGAACGTTTGATGGTATGGGAGAGCAAGCGAATTGGATCATCCAAGAGCTCCAAGATCGGATACAGACCTTGGAGGATCGTATCGCCTCTAAGGAACACTACCAACCGGAGCGCACGAGTGAAACAATCTCCTGGATCGTATCACGAAAAGAGCAAAGGAATGAGAGATTGTCAAACCGACATCACGGTAGGTGTCGAAATAGCAGCAGATCGCGATAATATAAGCGCCAAAGAAATTCCAGACGAAGAAGGAATGACCCCATGATAATGGGAGCCACCCTATTCACCGAAAAAGCCATAAAGGTCAAATTGCCAAATGATTTCGACAAACCAACTGACATGAAATACGACGACACTATGGACCTTTAGGAAAACTTAATGGCTTTCGAAGGCAAGATGAAACTAGAGGGAGCAGCCGACGTAGTCCGGTATAGACCCTTCCTAGTAACACTGGCTGGACTGGCCATCAAGTGGTTTAACGCCCTCTCAAACAGTTCGATATCCTGCTTTGACGACGTCTCCAAGAAATTCATGACGCAATTCACCACACGGATTGCGAAAGCAAAACACCCAATCAGCCTGTTCGAAGTCACACGGAAAAAAAAGGAATCCAAAAATATATCTTGACAAATTCAACGACGAGTGCTTGACAATCGATAGAATCATAGAGTTTTTTATCGGTCTCTGCCTAACCAACAGATTAATAAACAAGGACTTCAGAAAGTACCTTACAAACAAATTGATCTGGACAACACACGAAATTTAGATCGTAACAAAAGAGTACATAAACGATGAAGAGGTAAATCAAATCGTAGCACCAATAAATAATACCACGGCAACACTGCTGCACAAATTTAAGCACTTTGAATTTAATTTTATACATATTTTATTTAAGCATACTTTTTTGTAGATGTGAATTAACAAAATATTTATTTTTTCTTAGTTATAAATACACACATGTCCCCTTTGAGTCAGGGGTAACAGTGTATTTACGGCGCTAATTCAATGCAATCTCTCTGCCTATAATATAATAATATTAGATAGAGCAAGTAGTAGTACTAACATACTTACATGGTGGGTACCAAGTATAGATCAATCCACATCGTTAGACATTAATGGCATTAGGTTTTAGCTTTATCTAAGTGACCTTATGGAATCTACATATATATGTATATCGTTCATGATAATTTAGTCAAATTGATAGTAAAAAATTGTTAAACGATAATTTAATTAAATTTATCAAATTATTGAATAATTTTCTTAGTTTCCTTTTCAGAGTCCTTTTAGGTTCAGGATCTGCTTCAACAAGAATGTTCTTGTCCTTGCTCCTGCTCATATGAAAAAGAGGGAGCATAATAATAATAATAATAATAATAATAATAATAATAATATCAAACAAAAATGAAAGTCATAATAAGCAAACATGATCGTAATATCATAGCAATTTCCAAATAATTCAACAAAAGACCAATTCTCTCTTCTTCTTCTTTCCATGTCAAACAAAACTAAGGCCAACCGTAAGTAACGCAAGCATGGTGACTTAAAATGCCGACACTGCCTCTTATTTGGGGGAATTAAGAGAAAAAAAAGATGTAAAAAATACATTACTAATTTACATGATAAAATTAAATAACACGTCGATAGTGGCGGCAATGAGATTGTGTTTTGATTTTTGAATTTGAATATACTAGACACTACTACGAAAAATTAATATAGATAATGGCAAGTACTTGAATATTGCAATTTTAAGATTTGAATGAATCGTTTTTTAAGAAAAAATGGGATGATGCTTTTTACAATACTAAAAAATTCTATACTCTCTTCAATTTATAAATATTTTAGAAGAATTGGATTACGCATGACTAGTTTAATTTATCAGCTTTATTTATGATTCAGGTCAACATGGCTCATCATCTAGAATTAATTAATGTGCATGCATTGTCAAAAATAATGGCAGGGTCAGTCAAATATTCATGGAAAAATATAAAAGGCTTTGTTTGACATTGAGTTTAATTAAGATACGATCCTACATTTGTTCCAAAAGATTAAGCGGT
>NC_029787.2:3739620-3740585 GCF_000816755.2 Arachis ipaensis | reverse complement strand
TATAGTTTTATAGTTTATTAAGAAATAATATAATTTGTTTTAATTTATATATCAATGTATTAAATATTGACTGTAAGTATCAATTTTTATTGGTAGAAACTCAAGTGCAGTTAATTTTATGTGAAGTTGATAGTTGAGAATCATTAAATAATTTGACTAAATTGTTATCTAAAAACTCTTAACTATCAACTTCACATTAAATTAATAAAATTTTTCATTAGTAGTAGTTTTTTATTTTTCATGCCTTGCTTCGTTCACTCTTTACTTTTCTTTCCCTTTTTCACAGCCTATAAAATAAGGAAAAGTATAGTAGACTTGGAAAAGTTCAATCTTTCATAAAAGAATTACATGTACAATTATTTATTATAAAAAGTTGTCTACCTTAGTTCCAAAATTTAATTTTAGAGGTAAATTTATCTCACGAAACTATTCTTTATTTTATTTAAAAAAAAAAACAGACCATTTAAAACTTTATACAGCCATCATGCTAAAATTTGAAGAAGCATTTAGAAGATAAAATTTGGTGAAAAAACACAGACTTATGTATAATGCAAAAATAACTTAATAATAGATTTATTTTGATAATATATCATAAAATTATTTATTTTAAAAATTTAAACTATTAGATAGAGGGACATGAATGATGTTTGTATATAACATTTGTGTCTAAACACAAATAATATTTAGAGAAAAAGTCAACAAAATTAAATGTAAAATAGGTTAACCAATATAGAATTGGTCAATGTATTTTAACCCTTTTATTAAAAAAAATTCCAAAATTTAAGCCTTAAGGCATTACAAAAAGTAGAAAAGTTTTTTTTTTGGGTCAATATATGTATCTCCTTCATGTTGAGCGATGTCTACTCTCTTTTTGATCGAATTTATTGAGGCCCAACATAATCATTAGGGCCCATATAGCCCAAGTGATTTGAGACAAAAAAAAAAAGAAAACCCATCCAAACAAC
>NC_029787.2:3734485-3739563 GCF_000816755.2 Arachis ipaensis | reverse complement strand
AAAAAGAAGTAAAAATGAAAAATAGAAAACATAACTTAATTTTTTTTACAAAACTTTAAATACTAAAAATAATAAGAATTTTTTCATATTTACATTAATTCTCCAATTATTTATCCGTGTGCAAGAAAAAAGAAGCACTCCCTCCCACACTCACTCACTCACTCACCACCAAGTAACTACCTCATGGACTCCGACGACGACCTCCACCGCCTCTTATCGGAGCAACGCCGTGAGCTCGCCACGGCTGAGGCCATCGACTCCGATCTCGAATTCGCATACCGACTACAGCTTGAGGAAGCTCTCGCCGCCTCCCTCGCTTCCCTCTCCTCCTCTTCCTCCCCGCAACCACCACCACCACCACCAACCAACGATGACAAAAACGACCCTGTTTTGAACGCCACAACACTCCAGGCGCAAGAACTCGCGAGGGTTGAGCAAGAACTTCGCGACCGCCACCTCAGCGAGGCTGAGGCCCGCAAAACGAGTCTCGATCTCAACCGTCGCGTCCACGATCAGAAAGTCGCCATCGAAATTCTTAGAATCCCCGAAGATGATTGGGTCGAGTGGGGCGATAACTTCCAGAAACCCTTCTTCTTCGGGGAGGGTTCTTCTTCTTCTTCTTCGTCGACGAAGAAGAATAATACTCGGAAGGGCAATTTGGAAATGGACGAAGACGATGATGGTGCGGTTTTTAGGGTTTACTTTAAGGGTTTGGTGAGCAATGACGAGAAGTTGAAGAACGGAGAGAAGGTTCTGTTGGCTGGGATTGGGGTTGCGATTTGTGATCCTGAAGATAACTTGATTCTTGAGGTGCGAAAGCCACTCATTGGGTGTGGAACGAGCAAGATTGCTGCTGATCTTAAGGCTTTGATCGAAGGCTTGAATGCTGCGTTCGCTTTGGACTTGAAGCGTGTTCGGTTCTTCTGCGATTACTATCCAATTTTCCAATTCGTGAGGCACCTTTCCCTTTTCTTATTTTTCTTCTCTTGGTTTTGGTTGTTTTGTCGTTGATACGAATTGAAAGTTCCAATTTATTAAGATTATGATGATGATGATTTCTTTGAGGTTTCTCTTGATTTGTGAGTGCAATGGATTGGCAAGTGTTGGGTTTAGGAGGCTTCACTCGTTAGAACTTAGAAGAGAGAGGAATGTATATTAGTGTCGAAGTTCTTGTTAATTTCTTGTAAATATTATTCAAAGAATTTTAAGATAGATGTGATTTTAGAGGTTTCAGGTGGGAAGATTTTTGGGGTGGGATATGTTTACCAACCACCATTTTGGGTTTTAGGTGTTCGGAGAGTTTGCTCCCGATTCTCGGGGATGTAGCATGTCCTGACATGTTATCCTTTTAAATGAATTGGAACTCTCTTGATCATTTTTTATGCACATGACTAGGATTCGAACTTCTAGAGTAGTTTAAGTTTCCTTTTAGGAATTCTCTTATTTTTGATGATGTGTTTACTCCAGTTTCGTGTCAGAATTGAGATTTTAAAATGCTTCTTGGGGGATTTGTTGTTTGAAATTTGTTACTTTTGGAGCAATAAACAAACCAGGGTGAATCCTGATAATAGCTTAAATTATAGTATTTTGTTGTTCAGATGAAAATGATGGCAGACATTGTCTTTGGTTGGAACTTTTTTTGGTGTCAAGAAAAACGGTTGGAATATTTTTAATAGTGTTTTACGGATCAGGTTAGGGGAAGATGGCCTGTGAAACAGCGGAAGGTTGCTGTGCTAGTCAATCAGGTGAATCTGCTACGGAGAAAATTTACTTACTGTGCTCCAATGCTTCTAGCAAGACATGATGTCAAGTATGCATTTAAGCTTGCAAGAGATGCAATCGTTTCTCAATTGACAGCGCCTGCGGACTCTAACGGTATGAAGAATCTGAATGAAACTTGTGTCATATGTTTGGAGGATACCGATGGCAATAACTTTTTTTCGGTTGATGGCTGTCAACACCGGTATTGCTTTTCTTGCATGAGACAACATGTGGAGGTGAAGTTGCTTCATGGGATGGTGCCAAAATGCCCTCATGAAGGATGCAATTCCGAGCTTCAAGTTGACAGCTGCAAGAAATTCTTGACAAATAAATTAATTGAGACCATGCAACTGCGAAAGTTGGAAGCTTCAATTCCAGTTACTGAGAAAGTTTATTGTCCCTATCCACGATGCTCTGCTTTGATGTCAAAAACTGAGCTTTTTGAGTACTCCAAAAATCTTATTGGTGATTTTGAACAATCAGGTTTCTGGCATCCAGGAGTCTATGGCGCCAGTGCGTGAAATGTAACCATATGATTGAACTTGCTGAAGGCTGCTATCACATGACTTGCAGGTACTCTAATATTGAATTCGATTTAACCTAAGTTGTGATCATTTCTCTTGTAATCGTTGATTCACTAACTGAAAATTGAAATTAAAATCAGATGTTCATTGTGGCATCACAATCCCAATTTATGTTGGTATACCTACAAAGTATTTATTGCTAGGTAAAAGTTTCAGGTGATGGAAGTATTTAACAGGAAATAAGGAATAAATGTCTTCTTTATACTTGAAGAGGAGATTCATTAACAGATTTTTATATGAGAAGTTATCAATGTTGAATCCCAGTATCTTCATTGGGAAGCAATGATATATTAACCTGTAATTAGTTAAACTTTTGTTCCATTCTATCACCACTGATTCTCTGGTTATTATTATAGATGTGGCTATGAATTCTGCTACAACTGTGGAGCCGAGTGGAAGAACAAGAAAGCAACGTGTTCTTGCCCACTTTGGGCTGAGGACAATATTTGGTTTGAGGATCATGCGAGGGACTCGGACGAAGAAGAAGAAGAAGAGGAGGAGGAAGACGACGAATTTTTTGACTCTGATTATTCAGATGATGAATATTACTAATATGTGCCTTCTAGTGCTAGGTCAATTGTTTTGTGGTGTGATCTCTGCATTTCTCAAATAGTAATTTCATCTGCCTAATCCTCCCTTTTTCTGGTATTAATTTGTAAATTTTTGGAGCTGACTCACATATTCTCAAAATGAATCAGTCGGATTTTGGAAAGAAAACAAAAAATTACTTGCACATACCTGACTAGCAAAGTGTGAATAGTCTATGGAAACCGGTGGGAGGTTTTAGTAATGTTTGATTCAAATTTGTATACTCTCTTCTTTTTTAATTTATCATAATCAGTTTTATAGGTGCTATGATTTATTAATTTTACCTATAATTAACGCTACAAAAATTGAAAATGACATGTTGGTAGAGTAGAGCCCATGTTGCATACTGGGCTCCTTTAAAGGTGCAACGAATTTCCAACCTCTTGTGGCGTATTGGACCATTCATAAGGTCATGTCATATTTCCCTGCCCCCACTTTGCTATGCTATAAGGTTATGCCTAAGCTAGGACATATGGACATTAATGTTAATGTGCCCTGTTGTGATTTGTGAGCATCACTTTTCAATTACTGTTGCATGCATATGCACATGCACGTGTCCCTGTTCATATTTGAGCTGTGCAATTAAGAAAATTTCTAAGAAACTTGATGCTACTTACAGTGTGTATTCATTGGTAAACTATAAAACTAACTATCTCAAATTACAGGGTATTTCTATTTCACAACAAAAATCTAACTAATGGTGGTTTCTTAGTCGGATTATGATTCTACACAATTCTAAATTTATTATTGTACTATTTTATTCTTTTAACAAGTAACTAACTACCTTACATGAGCCTAATCCTAATTAGTTTGAAGTAGGATTCCAACTTTCTAAGAGCAATGTTTTTCTTTCTTTTTTTCTTTTTTTAAATAGATAAATATATGTATGCAGAACAAGTAGGATAAACACATGAGATCATACAAAAATCCAAATAAAACATCAACTAAAAGAAGCCAACACCACAAGAAGCTTAACCATATAAATCAAGTTCCAAGAACAATGTTTAATAGCATTATTAGTCTATTAGGTATTAATCCTGAGAAAACGACAACGAGAAAATTAAATTAAAACATAGTGTTGTTGTTTTATTACGATCGTTCACATCCTTTGATACTCAATTATTATTATAATTAGCTTCATCAATGTACTTTTAAAGCCATCTTTGGAAACAATTAGTTGGGGTGGGAAAAGTAGTTACACTTCTTTAAGAAAATGAATAGCTTCGAACATTTTCTTAATCATAGCTTATTTTGAACCACAAATAAGTTAATCCTAACGCAATAAGGCAAAATAAAAATTAAAAGATGTGTGTATTAACTACATGATAGTGTCATTTTTGTTTTGTTCATTCTTCCAGCTCATCAAGGTACTATAATAATTCAGGTAAAGTGGTTCAACTATGTGGTTATGTTATAAAGACTTATAGGTGGCATATAATAATGAAATGAAAGGTAATTATTAATATTTTTTTATTTGGTAGACAAAGATGGATAAAATTAACTTCATATAATATGATAAAATAATATTCAGAAAAATCCAAGGCATGTGTCGTGTGGGCTCCGAGTCCTTACTCGCAAAAAGGTTCACAATTATAATTCTATCTGTCTTAATACCCAATAAAATAAAATAAAATAAAATAAAATAAAGTTGGAAAAATTGCAATACGTGGCCTTTGTGGGTAATCAGCTTAATTATGCAATATATTGACAAAGTTAATATACTTTGAACAATTGAACTTGCATCCCTAATTAATTATCAGGCATTGAAATAATCTTTGATGATGTTGCAAATTAATATCCACTTATTTTTTCTCATTCATAGTCATGACATGTGGGGGAAAAAGCTTAAGTGCTTTAGACAAAATAAATCGTGGTTCAATTTGTTATTTCATATGTTAATAGCACTTTTATTAACATTGTCAATTTGTTATGACTATCTTAGTGAGTGGGAGAATCCTAGTAATCCACATTATAGACTAGAATGCAACCCTTTTTAAGTAGGAAAAAAAAATCCAGGAACTTTATATAACTAGTTAGTTCTTTAGTCAATCCTGAATTATTGAATGGTGAATTAATCACTTAATATGAACGATAAATTATATCGATCATCACTAAAATAAAGTTGTTTTTATTAAAAAATGATAG
>NC_029787.2:3724594-3733398 GCF_000816755.2 Arachis ipaensis | reverse complement strand
CAAAAAAAAAATATTATATAGCAAAATAACAAAATCAACTTAGGTTGGTTTAATAAATAGTTTACTAATTTGTTTAAATAAATATAAAAAATTTAAATATTACCTTATGTATTACGATAAAATTTTAAATAAAAATTCAATCCATGACCGTTTAATCATCGACATATCCAAAAAATATCATGAAAACCAAATTATCATCTAACAGTTATGCTTAATTATTATGTAAATATGAAAACAAGTGCACTTCAATAATAGTTTGTTATGAGCAAAGTGACCATGAGGTCTATGAAGATTTTGACTTCAAACTAATTAATTTTTTTTTAAAAAAAAAAGGTATTAATTTGGTTGTTTAGGAGAGCAAATGGTAGACACATGAAATCCTTTTTTATCAACTAAAATTTAATGGTGATATTTATATGTACTGTTAATTATTTTGATGTGTCTATCTATAAAAGATAGTCATATAGATAATAATTTTTAGAACGAAATTTTACTTGTTTTGATAGGATTTGTGATAAATAAAAAAAGTTGATAAATGATATATGAAAACTCAAAAGATAATAAAAATTTCACTGTACAAAACTATATCGTTTTCATGCTCATGTAAGAGTAACAAAATATGCACTACTATAAATAGTAAAATATATGAACAATTCCATCGGATATGTTAAAAAAATTATATACATATTTAATATCTGATATGTTAAAAGATCTAATTAATTAATCAAAAGTTAACATCTTCGAGTTAATGAGTTATAACTCAAATGACATAGTCTCTCCATATTCAATTAGTCAATTAAGAGTTCGAGTCTCATATTTTTGTTAAAAAAAAAAAGTTAACATCTTCGAAAATCTAATTCTTCCTTTACTCTTTAGTTATTCACCAATTTCAAAGATAAAATGAATATGTATGAGTACTATATGTAGGTAGAATATAAAGAGGGGAATGGGCATGTAACCGTTTAAGAGCAAAGGGTACAGACTTGGTTGTTTGTTTTGCTCCCAAGTCCCAAATGTTCCTTCCTTATAACCATAACCATTAAAAAAGGCACTGCAATTTTTTGCTCTCACCCACCACCTTTTTCCTTTTGCCTTTTGAGTCTTTTTCTTTTGTCAACATTTAAGCCTCTCCAAATTCCTCCTTCACCGCCACTCACTCACTCGCTCACTCACTCACTCTCAAATTCAACCTCAAATAAATCATTTAATTAATTAAATAATTCAATAAATACTCATTTTCCCCCTTCCTTTTTTTTCGCTTCATTGTTGTTGTTCTTCTTCTTAAGAAAATGTGGACCCTCTGAAGAGAGAGAAAGATGAACAGAAACAACAACTCATCGGGATTTGTTGTTGGCGGTGGCGGTGGCGGTGATGGTGAATGGGTGAGAGTGAAGGAGGGTGTGACGGAGTTCATGAAAGGTGTGGCGGAAATGACGGTGGAGCTCGGCAAAGGTTGCAGGGACATTGTGAAACAAAGCCTCGTCAACGAAGAATCTTACCTGGTCAAGAATTTCGGTAGGGATTCATACTTTGGGAAAAGAGTTGGTGGAACTTGTTCCAAGGTGTGTGGAAAATTGAGCTTCTTCAATGAGTATTTACCTGAAGATAAGGATCCACTTCATGCTTGGTCCGTTATTTTCTTTGTTTCCTTACTTGCCTTTACAGGTGAGACTTGAATCTACTTCAATCACTCTAATTTTCTATTTATGTCCTTTTTTTATTATTATTATTATTATTATTATTATTATTAGAGCCACCATATGGATAAATCTGATTTTGAGTTCATAGATTTATTTTATATAGTTTGGTTGGATTGATAGAACACTCAGTATTTAGCTGATACCACACTAGGCTTACTTACATTTTGCTGTTATTGGGGATGATATATATATATAATTGAATCTTATATTTAAGTTCTTATTTTACTCTCTTGTATTATGGTATGTTTAGACTGAGGGGGTAAAAATGGAATGGAAGTTTTCATGGATCAGTGTTACACATTAAATTCATTGATGATAATTTCTGCTGCATGTTTACCCCTAGTCATATATACCTTAAGGCTGCGTTTGGATATTATCGCTGATATTGAAATATAGAAGTATAGGACATTTATACGGAAAATACATGAATTATTTATCTTATAAATGGAAATTATTTTGTCTCTATCTCTATCTCCACAACCAAATGAGCTTCTTTGTCCTGTGTTTCCAGCCTAAGGTTTGTAATGCATTCTTCAAGTAATAATAGAAACTCATAAAGTTCTACATGTGTTGGTGAAATCAGGATTGGAAAAGTTGTGCTTTGATGTTACATTCTAGCTATAGGTAGATGTCATGATTGGTTGATATGTTTGCAGCTATATATTTAAATTTAGAGCATGATCCATCATCCCCTTCGACAAAGGAAGTCAAGGAAGTATTTCTGCATCCTCCTAGTGCTGCTCGCATAGTGCTNGCTCCTCATACTTTTCTTTCCTCTCGGCTTGCAGGTTGTTTGAAGTGTTAAATTCTTGTTCTGTTGTTTTTGTAATATTTTTTTTGGTATCCTATTATAGACTGTTGAAACCATCTTCAAATTCAAAATTAGGAATTCCTGGAGTTAAGGGTTCACTGCTTGAAGAGTTCGGCATTTGCTTGCTGACATATGATCTCCCTGGGTTTGGGGAGAGTGATCCACATCCCAATCGAAATCTTGAAACTTCAGCGGCAGATATGTTATTTCTAGCAGACTCGCTCGGCCTTAAAAAGTTTTGGGTTGTTGGCTACTCAAGTGGAAGTATGCATGCTTGGGCTGCACTTAGATACATTCCTGATAGACTAGCAGGTATCAATAGTTCTTTTTCTTTTTGTTTCCATGCAACTTTGGATATACTCAACATGATAAAACTCGGAGCTTTTATAGCCGGTGTCTTGCTTATTCACTTTTCAAAACAATTATTATTGTTTATTTATGTTATTGTCACATTTTAGGCTTATTAAGGTGTTCTGAATAACTAGTTTAAAGTTGAGATAAAGCTCAGAGATATGGGTCTACATAGTTCTTGCATCTTTTTAAACATGGTATATTTTGGCATGCATTTTGGAATAAATCTAAGTAAATCTCAGGTGCGGCCATGTTTGCTCCCATGGTAAACCCATATGATCGTCTCATGACAAGGGAAGAGAGACGAAGAGCCTGGGACAAATGGACAAGAAAAAGAAAATTCATGTATTTTTTAGCTCGGAGGTGTCCTAGGTTTCTCGCTTTCTTCTATCGGCGAAGCTTCTTGTCAGGAAAGCATGGTCAGATTGATAAGTGGCTGTCATTGTCTCTGGGAAAGAGGGTAAGAAAAGCTTTGCTCATCCATTTCTATCTTGTGGTCAACACAAATGTGTTTGGTATCCATATCAAGAGATCTACACTTCCATGTGATGTCCATGTTATGTTTGTCTTTCACTTGCATTCCGGTAACTTGGATTAAGCATATCCCCTCACGAAAGGTTCCTTGCAGGATAAAGCACTGATGGAAGATCCAATCTATGAGGAATTCTGGCAAAGGGATGTGGAAGAATCAATCAGGCAAGGAAATGCAAAACCCTTTTTGGAGGAAGCTGCTCTGCAGGTCTCAAACTGGGGTTTCAGCCTGTTGGACCTCAAGTTGCAGAAGAAAAAACGGAGCGGAAGTGCTGATTTGCTCATTTGGCTGAAGTCAATGTTCATTGAAGTTCAGGAGGAATACACGGGTTTTCTTGGCCCAATACATATATGGCAAGTGAGTGCATCAATGTTTAGAGTACTACACCCTCTATACAAGCTTCATTTACTAAAGCATTCACTCTTATTTGATAAAAATCTTCTGCAAGCATTCTTCTAAGGACTTCTTTTCCCAAAGCCTTATGAGCAATGGTGAAATATTGGGACGATATGATGTTGTTTGTATTACAAATAAGCAATACATTTTTATCTCAAGAAGCTTTAAATGTTTTGAATGGTTTAAAATGTGATTTAGTCCGTTTTAATTTTTAAACAATTGAAAACCAATTAGGACAATTTCTGGCCAATAATTTGAAACATTAAAGTTGTGATACCAATGGAGGCATACAGTATCTGAAGTGGATCCAAGTATGGTGGACAATTTTGGAGTATAATCATCACTTTAGCATAATTATTCTTAACTTCGATTCATGCTTTTTGGGTTTTAGTTTTCATAAGCATTCTTCTTGTCAATAATGTGTTAGTGGGTCATAAATGCCCAAACCATTTTAGGCAAACTATCCTCATTTATTGTTATCAAAGCAGATCACTATACGTAAGAATATCCCATTTTGCTTTTCCTTCCATATTTTTGTCATGTGCACACCTCTATCAATTATCGTCTTCACATTCATTAACATTTGCTCTTTTCTAAGTTTCTAACCACCGAGAGCATACTACTTTAATGTACACTAAATGGCATGTATTGGATGGAAAATGTTTAATGGTTGCATACATTGAAAACTTTGATGAAAGTTTTTTTTCCTTCAATCAACAATTTATGCTACTGACACAAATATATACTATTGTGTCTCATTTCAACTGTTGCCTTGCTGTACCCGTTGTTTCTGCAAGATGTTGAGTTTTGCTAGATAGATAATATGTCAGATTATGTTTTTTGGTAGCTGTTTCTTCAAGTATATGGGGGAAAAAAGAAGAAAGAAGAAGAAAAAGGACACTACATTTGCTTAGAGGTTATTTTTGTTTGGATGAAGATATTAGAACTTTGTTTGAGTAATGTAAAACACTACTTTCTTCATTTACATCTTAGTACATCCTTTAATGAATGTATCCGGATGAACCCAGGTGAAGTACGACATTGTTTGATTCATGTAATGTTTAAATTGGTTTGTTGATGATATTTGTTTCAAATGAAAGTATACAACTCATCCTTGTGCATTGTTTGCAGGGAATGGATGATAAAGTGGTTCCTCCATCAATGACTGATTTCGTGCACCGAATACTACCTGGAGCTGCAGTGCATAAGCTACCATATGAAGGACATTTCACATATATCTACTTTTGTGATGAATGCCATAGACAGATATTTACAACACTTTTTGGAACCCCACAAGGTCCACTCACTATTTCCTCAGAACAAGATGAAAATGAAACTACCACCCTAGATGAAAAAAATGTTGAACAACAGCCAGAAGAAGTAGTAGCAAACCATGGTGAACTTTGATAATGCCACAAACTAGCTAGAACAAGTACACATAGGACATAATAGGATAAAAATGCTCTTTTTTTTCCCCCTATTTTCCTTTTTTTTTGTTTTCCCTCCTGGCAGAACATCACAATTTTATCATTCTATGATGTACATACCATATAGTTTTTGCTTCATCTCTAATGGAGCATTTATAGGAAAGAAAATAAAAATCAACATTTGAAACTTGCTTTTGGTTGTAGTACTCAGATATGGCACGAATATTGGAATTCACTCCAAATTTGTGTTGCTGAAAAACTGATGTGATGCCCTTTTTTACCCTGGATGAAGAGATGATTGAAATTGTGCAGCGAATAGTATGTATGTTTTTAGGAAAATTATAGCGTACAGAGCTTATTTTGGTACAGAGATAAAGAGATTCTCGTTTCTTTAATAGATAAGTGACACATGGCACTATTTTTCTTGTGAGAGAGCAACTGAGCTAAGGTTGTTTTAGGGATGAAGGGTGGCTGGCTTGTAATGTGATGGAGCTGCAACTGTACAAAAGATTGGGTGAGACTTAATGGGCTTGACAAAGGGCTTTTTGATATAAACAAAATATAAACAATGTTCTCATTAATATTAAAGAATACGGCATTAAAACTAATTGGAAGAAAATGTGAAAAATAAGTAACAACCAAACTAAGTAGAAAACAAAATAAACAATGGAAATGCACGAGTATATTTGAAATGGAATACATAGATTTGGTGAACAATAATCAACATTACTATTAATAACAACAACAAATTACATCTTAAAGTGATCCTTAAAATTTATAAATTGTATTGATTTAATTCTCAATTTACAAAAATTGTATTATTTATATCTTTGACATTATAAAAAATTAGAATAAAATCCGTACATTATGCAAACTCAAATAAATGATAGTAACAATTAATACTTGTGCTGTTTTATTTTTAATATGTATTTTATAGGGATAAATACTGTTTTGGTTCCTAAGATTTAGGGTCAAAATTAAATTCGTCTCCAACGTTATTTTGGATTTAAAATCGTCCTAACATTATTTTTTATATTAAAATAGTCCTTTTGACTTTTTACAGACAAAAATAACCTCCACCACCACTACCTTTTTATCACAACCACCATCTTCCTTACTCCCACCAAATACCAATAATCAGATTCAAGAACACAATATTCAATGCCAACAATAACACATTATCCAAATTCAAAAACAACAACATCAAATTCAACATACAATAAAAAGAAAATCAGAAAAATAACAGAAGCAGAAGTAGAAGCAGAATCAGAAGCAGAAGCCAAAGCCAAAACAAAAGCAGAAGTCGAATCGAAAGCAAAAGCAGAAACAAAAGTAGAATTGGCGAGGTACAACGGCAAGGACATGAAGTGGCAACGAGGTCAGTAGCAGCAACACCACCACCAGCACCATCACCTCCCCGAGGATGACGAGGAATACGAGGAAGGTGAGGGTCAGGTGCATTGCTGTGAGGGGGAGTCACGATGATGGCGAGGGGGAGTCACAATACTGCAAGGGCGACGGTGAATCGCGGCGCTACAAGGGCGACGGTGAATCGCGGTGCTGCAAGGGCAACAGTGAGTCGCGATCGCGACGGCCAAGCACGGCGAGGCTTCCTTCTCTTTAAGTCTTTGCTTCTCTTTCTCTCTCTTCTGAAGATGTCAATGAGAAAAAGGGGTGATGAACACCCCCTCATCTTCCCTTCCCCTCTTCCTCCCCCCGGCGTTCTTTCCTTTTTTTTTAATTTATATTTTTTATTAGGATTAATTTAATAATAAAATTAAAATTTTTATTAAAATTGACGATTTTAATACCAAAAATAATGTTAAGGATGATTTTAAATCCAAAATAACGTTGGGGACGAATTTGATTTTTATCTCGTCATGTTGTCTTCTTGGAGCATCACATATTTTCTCGTTTTTTCTCCTTTGAGTATATTCCTCCCACTCAGTCACATTTCTTTACTAACCCCAATGTTGACCTTTTTCCTAGTGATGATTCTACAGGTTCTATCTTGGGTCATCCTCTACAGCCTCCTACTCTTCCGCCTTCTCCATCTCCCGATGATTCCAGACCGGATGGCGATCCCGCTCCTACCGTCATGCCTCCTCCTCCCACTCGTTCTTCTAGGGTAAGGAATCCACCTCCTTATATTCTTGTTCATTATTGCTTTTCTACTATTCTTCATCAACATGAACCTAAGTCGTTTAGAGAAGCCTCCACAAATCCAAATTGGCAACAAGCAATGCAGGAAGAAATATAGGCACTTGAAAAAGCACACACTTTGAATTTGGTTGATCCTCCTTCTAATCAGGAAGTTGTGGGCAGTAGATGGGTATACAAGATCAAGACTCGCTCTGATAGCTCTATTGACCGTTATAAGGCACGCTTGGTTGCTCAAGGTTGTACGCAAGAGTATGGTATTGACTATGAAGAGACTTTTGCTCCTGTTGCTCGTCTCACATCTGTTAGAGCTCTTCTTGCCATTGCTGCGGTAAAAAATGGGTATAAAACGAATATATTTGGGTGTAATACAAAGATATTTGGGTGTAAAACGAAGATATTTGGGTGTATTTTTATTCTGATGAGTTCTGCATAATTCAGACCTCTTCCTCTTCCTCCTCCTCATCTTCTGTTGCTTCTTCTTCTTCTTCTTCTTCTTCTTCTTCTTCTTCTTCTTCTTCTTATTTCATATTCTCATAATTCTTTTGGGAGGAAAAAATCAAACAAAGAAGAAAAAAATACATAATGTTACAAAATCAAAAGAAGAAGGAGGAGAAACACGACGATGAAGATGAAACACGCGAAGAAAAAGGAGGAGAAACACAAAGAATGAGGAGAAGAAGAAGGAAGAAGAGGAGGAGGAGGAGAAACGCGAAGAAAAATGACAGTTGTGGTTTTCATCGAGGAAGAAGAAGAAGAAGAGTCGTTCATAATGGTGAGTAGCGCGCTTTGAAAACAGGAAGTGATTAAGTAACGTGCGTGTATTTATTCTTAAATGTGGGAATTTAATGCGCGTGTGTTTTGTTGGATTTGTGCCAACTTGTAAGATTTATAAGCAAAAAAAGCTTGTATGTGCAGTATACCTGTAAAACAAATTACTTTTGTTAAAGACAATTATTATTATTATTATTATTATTATTATTATTATTCTAGATAATATATGATATGACCATGACTATTTAAGATTTTATAATTTATTTAATGTTTGGATCCTGAATCTAATCGCTCAAAGAAAGTAATAAGACACTCACAGATAGAATGTTACATAATTTAAAATATAAAATCCTTATATAACTGATCAGCCAAGCCAAGCCAAACCAACCTTTTAACAAGTTATGGGTTAGCAGCTTTGATTGTTATAAAAAAAATAACAGAAACACGTGTCTCAAAATTAGTATACCAAAAAAAAAATCTGTATATTAGCTCTGTACCGTAGTGTTACCCATGTTTTTAATATTTGGCTTATACAATATATATACTTGCTTACAACGTGATATTAACTTCTGTTGTAATTTTTGAACTAACTAGTGTATGAACCGTGCTCAAAACGGAAAAATTTATAAAAGTTAAAAAAAAAATTTATATAC
>NC_029787.2:3707506-3723743 GCF_000816755.2 Arachis ipaensis | reverse complement strand
TTTTTAAAGTAAAATAATTATACACTGATACAGAATTTAAAATAAAATTAAAATATTTACATCAGAATACTATTTTTTCAAAGATTTTTCTATAAACAACATTGATGGTTGAATTTGCAGACATTCCTACGTGATTCATAAGTAAAATTTTTAAACCTCTTTTACTCTTAATTCTTGAAAGTGCCACATATAATTAGCCATGTGTAAAAATTGGTTTGGACAAGTACAATCCAACATGAGATAAAGTTTGTCCCTGAAACTTATTAATTGTTATGGCAAACAATACTATTATGGGAAACTATCTTCGTTGGAATCTAACTGGGACGATTTCATTTGTTGGTACCATATTCATTCTTGGAATCAAAGCAATATGATCAACATTGTTACCCGTTAAGACTTCACATTCTATGACATAATTTTCAAACTTCCTAACTTGTAGCCTTGTACCATTACAAAGACCACTGGATTGGTCACTATTCATCAGTAACATCACCGGAACACCAACCTTAAGTATTAATTTATGTGGAGGCAAACCAGAACAATTTATGCTATTCAGTAATTCAGAATCATAGAGATCTAGTTGACTCTCCATATTCCCTTCATCCATACAAATGGAATCCAAACTAAGATATAATTTTTGTTTTCTCTAGAAATGATAGCTATCAGATGGTTGTTGACCTCTTGAACGATGTCTAGTGTGGGACAGTGGGAGTCAGTATAAGAATAATAATATTTTAGTTACTATATATATAGACTAAGAACATCATTGTAACAATTTAAATTGGAAATTATTTGACACAAATCTTAGAAGTGTCGTATGGACCAGTAGACAAACTCAATAGTTCAGAATTTTCATGCGACAAAAGGCCCTACAAAACAATTGATTCAATAAAAAGACATCATCAAAATCTGGTTGATCTGTTTTTGCAATACCGAAACAAAAGAGAAAGTTATTAGCCAGAAGGGGTTATAGGGTTAGGATTGTATTTATCCAGGAAAGCAGAGACCAAAGAATTCTCATTAGTCATTCTCAACACATGAATCACATATGGTTCATAAGAGTTCAGATTCCTCATCTTGAGTTGCACTTTGAAGATGAACTTAATATCCCTAAACATATCAATCTCTTTGGGACAGGAATTTTTCTCAACACCCTTCACATTTAGCGAAAAAAAGTTCATTCATGCTCTCATAAATAATAAAAATTAAGGTATAGTTCAAAACAAATAACACAAAAAAATTAATATGACATCAAACCTTGGTCACACAAGACACTGCCTAAGGTCATTGGCAGAAACTCCAAGAAACTTTGCAGTTTCTCCATCGAACAAAACAAAAGAGGCAGCATTGGTGTGGTCTATCACTCTTATGTGGATGATGTACCTATTATTCACCAAAAAATTTACAATTCAAAAATAATATACTACATAAATTATACAAATAGTCAGACTGTCTATACTATGTTATTATTGAATTGGACGCAAATAATTTTTTAATGGCTTATCCAAAAGTCTCCATCCCACACGAGAGAATAGTTTAAAATAATTCTTATTATATATAATTCATAAAAAAATGTTATAAAAAAGTGAATTAGTCCTTACATTAATGTCTCTTAATATATGTATATTTATATTATATTTATATTGATAATAAATAAATAAATATTTATTTAATGTAAAACATTCTCATGTAATTTAATTCGCACTGAAACTATATAACATGATTCTAATAATATTTCAAACAGTAAACTATAAGTAACAATTATTCAATTATAGCTTACCAAAATAAAAATAATTCTATTACGTAAATTCATATATAAATTGAAACTGTTGAAAAAGTATACATAAGTAATCGGAATATATACAACGTACAATGAAAAACTATCAATTAAAATAATAATTATTTAATAGTGTCTAAGCAAAAAATTGTTAATTTTAAAAAAAATTAAACAATCCACCGCATTGAACATAAAAATGAACAGAACATAAAAGTAAAATGCATCTCTCCTTTGTAACATATAGATATGTGAATCCCAATATTCACAATATTTTACCGTTAGAAAATAAATCTATTCTAATAAAAATATAACAATAAAACGATACAATTAAATTATAACCCCGGTAACTAATTAATTTATTACATATGATTATTAAATGAAAACATAAATGAGAATAGTTTAACAGCACATCACAATCCCAAACAGCACGACCCACAAAAAATACTATGTACACTTTAATATACCTATCCACCTCTAAATGACAATGAAACCGTTTCATTTGGTTAATTATGTTTAACTCTTGCTATATGTTATGCTTTGAAAGAGATGGTTAACCTTATTTAAAATCAATTATCTTTAACCTATTAGGCTAACTGAATCACGAATGATAGAACTCAACAACAAAATTTATCAAGAAATAATACAAATGATTAGTTTATACCATTATTTTCTTAGACAATGAGTATGTAGTGTGTGAATGTTAAAGAAGTATCGTGAGTCATACCTTGGCACATAGAACCCATAGTCTTTAATGCAATTGGAATAGAAATATCTTTTCTCAAGTTCCCTTAAGCCACAACGACACTTCTTACATCTTTTGTACCACCAACCAAACTCGATCTCAACTTCTTTAATCGTCCCGACAGTAACAGATACAGCATCATAAAATCGATGGATGCAAGGGTACAACACAACAATTGAGATTATGATCCAACAAACATTAGAATTAATAATTGAAAAAAAGGAAGACTAATAAAGAAAGAATTTTACCTGATTATGCTCCTTTATCTCGACAATTGTTTTGTAAACTGACAGACGCAAAAAATCTTTCTCAACTGAAATAGGTTGATCACAGACCAGCGGCATTATGCCTTGTCCGTCAACATGATCCAATTTGTTCACCCTTGCATTTTTAAATCAGAATTTATGAAATTTGCTAATAGTTAAATAATCAAAAGCCTTGTATAAATATTCTGCTGGCCACACTACTGATCTATACACTGTACCTTGCAAAAAAAATTCTTGGCAACTGGAAACTCAACATTGATAAACAGTTTCGAATTGTAGTTTGTGTTGGAAACATCCATAACCCCTACAAAAAAGACATAACAAATTAAAAAAAATACCAGAAGCATATGATGACACAAAACATGCATTCAAATACCAGTAAAATAAACAAACCACTATAAAATTTCATCTTGTCCATTTGAAAAATAACCACATAGATAAGACACGGGTGTTCTTCCAGATATTTGAGCAAATCAAAAGCAAAAGACTGTCACAACGTTATCCTTAATTTCTGTCCACCCCTATAAGAAATAGCAATGCTTGTAGAGTAAAGAGAGGCACAAAATTTTAAAATAAGATTTTAAAACAAAAGCTACTATCAAAAAGATATTAAGCATTACTCAAGATCATCAAGTTCTATGGTGATATAACTTGACGGCTTCCCGTCCCGTGTGAACTCGACCAAGTTACCTTTAGAGGCAAGCTGACCTATCACATCTACAAAATAAAGGCACGAATCTTTTCATTAATTTTTAAAGTATTATTTAATTGTTATAGGATATTATAAGAATAATACATAAAATTATATAAATTTTTTTATTAAACAAAATTTAAATGAAACAATATTTAATTGAGTTAAAAATTATATTATTTCTTAATATAAAATTATAGGAAGGGAATAATTGTTATAGGAAGGGAATAATAAAAAAAAAATTAATCCTTAATATAATTTCTTAATGAAACAAATTTTAAAAATAAGACATGCTCCGTCACAATATATTATATTATATTATATAAAAATCTTCAATCAATTCAAAAGATACAAAATTAACATTCACGGCAAAAGCCCAAAATAAAGCCGAACTCTTTTCCATGAGTAATAACTAATTTCTTACGGGTTAGACCCTATAAATTTTTTGGGGTGTATATTTGGTCAGAAGATAAAAAGAGAAGCAAATTTTACTTAAATAAATTTCACGAAAATTATATGAATCTATAATACTTGAGACTTGAGAGGAATAACAACAACCATTACTTGAATCCATATCTGTCCACTATATGCTCATAATAAAAAAGACAGCAAATGGTGCAAAACAATATATAAGATTAAAAAATTAGACCTCAAAGAATTAAACAACACATGTATTATAGATTAATCTAACAAAGTACTTACCAACTAAATAACCATCTTCTTTAGACTTTGTGTGAATTGTTTTGAACGGAATAAAAGTAAATCCGTTTAATAGAACTGAAGAATTTTATACCGGACGCACAATCGTATCCCTCTTGAAGTGGAGTCTAAATTCGTATCTAGTAGACTTGAACTTGATGGTATTCAAAGCAACTCCAAAATTAGTGACCACGTACACGTTGCCCTCAGCGAGTAGGCCCTCGAAGATCGGAACAAATATGTCTTTAACAGTGCATTGAATTGTATCTCCCTGAATGTATTAATTTTATAGAGTTATAGATAAATGAGGTTTATTGCTGAGTCATTAGCAAAATAAATCTCACATGCAAAGTGAAGATTTTACCTCTTTATCAAGGACAACCATCTCAACAGGTGCCTTCATCCCAGATTTTGCAAAGTAAGAAACGGTCCAAAGTCTAATGACACGTACTTTAAGCTGTCACACCTTATACGCTGGACCAGCATTGATACACTTGATGAGATCATACCTAAAAATCAAGGACCTCATATTTAGTAAAAAATAAAAAAAAAATATTGTGAAACAATCTACATGGCACATAAACTCACCTAGATGCCATTGCTACCTGCCACTACAAAATTACTCAAATATTATGAATTTCAGTATAGATAAAGAGTAAGTGTGGTGATCACCTATGCTATACTTATAGAGAGTCACAACACTTTTCAGTCCCAGTATTGGTAAGGATTGCAAGAATCTTTATGTTTCTATCAAAATCCAACTAAAAAAAACGAAAAATTTTTGGACTATTCAGGATTAAAGAATCTGAATCATATCAATAAAATAATTATCAAAATTAGGATAGAAATTAACGGCCAATATTTATTGTGTTCCATTTACATCGCAAACTGGAGTTTAATTTTGAAAAATCAAAATAAGAAGCAATATATGATGAAGAGGTAATCACTATATTTACATACACTAATTAGGTACTGTAAATCACAAGAAGTTTCAAAAAGGCATGAAATTATTTTATTTTTATATGTTGTCAAATTATTCTATATCATAGATACTGGCATTTCAAGAGGTACAGAATAAAAAGGGTATGAGAATAAAATTTGATATATAGCACCATTTTTTGTTTCTTAATCTGATATAATTCCTAAAAGGTTTGTTAATAGTACCTTCAATATGACTAAAGATTGTGTTGATCGCAGCAAGCCATTTATCTCTTTCACCTTGCATCCGTTCTATAAGTATTCTCCTTTTATGATCCTCAGTCAATTGCTTTATGCGCTTGACCTTCAGCCTCTGCTATTGCTTTAACTACAATAGTAGATAATTCTATCTCAGCACGCTCTCTCTTAGTCTGATGCTGCAGTGGCTGCGGGCTCGCAATTTGGGGAGCTAAGGTAAGGTTCTTCTTTCAATATCAAAATTTCACGTCAATTTCAGAGAGGAGAAGTGATGAGTGTGGGAGTGGGACTGGGTTACGGGTTACGGATTACGGGCTTAAGCCGTTGGGGATTCATTTTTTTTAAAGTCAAAACAGCACCGTTTGGAGGAGTTATTACTTATTAACAAACCAGAAACCCTTTAAAAAAATGGCCAGTTCTAACAGTTCATCGATTAACTACAGATTTGACTGACTTTGTAGTCAGTTTTTTGTCAGACGGTTTACTCATAACATCTTTTAAGCCATTTTTAAATTTTATAAAATTATTTATAATAACACCCCATACAAAAAAATTAAAATTTCATACAACATTTTTTCGTTCATTTTTAATAGCTCATAAATACAAAAAAAAATATTATACAAAATTTAAATTATTTTTGTATTAATTATTATATACAATACCCATATCATTATAATTATTCAGAAGTTGCATGTAATTCGAACCTTATGAATTTAATTTACTACATATTTGTCTAAATCGAATTTATTCAATTTAATTTATATAGATATGTAAATTTGATTTATTTAAATTAATTTATTTTTATATGTGGTATGATTTGATTAAAAGAGCAATAATTTATGCTGCTTGGTAGATTCTTCTATAATTTTATCTAGCATCAATAAAATTCCACTATCACTGGTTAAAAAAAATTAAAATCTAAAACGATGGTTAAAAATAAATAAAGAGAATAGATTTAATGCTTCTATAATTGTATGCGTTTTTTTTTCTGATTTGCGTTTTTATCACAATTCACAAGTTGTATGTTTTATAAATTAATGTTAATTCATATGTAGTATATAAATAAATTTAATTAGAATAAATAAAAATTTATTTATTTTATTTTAGACTTTATAAATGAAAAGACTAATTAACTAATATAACGAATTATAATTAATGTAGTATAATTAATTAAGTAATATATAAATTATAATAAATTATATTAATTATATTAATATTTAAATATCTAATCAAATCAATTAGTTGATATAATTAAGTCAGTGCAATAAATTGTATTGAATGAATTAAAACAATTAAATTAGGAAACACTCTCCGAAGCATGCCACGTCAGCTTCATCATTAAGTGCAGACATCCGATTTTTATATAATAGAATAGATGTGATTAAATCTCTGCGAAGCTTGTTTGTGATTGTAGGAAATGCTCGTTCATAAACAATGTCATTACACCTGGAAACTTTTTGTGCAGAAAATATGCCGTAATACCTACGAAGGTTGTTGCAAGCTATATATATTCCAAAGTTAGGAGTGAGACTCGAATTCGAAACCTCTAGATGAGGATGGAAAGATTATGCTATTTGAGTTATAGCTAGTAATTTTCATTCTATTGATATTAAATAGGGATTAGTTTTTGCATGCAAGTTTAATTATTTGTCTATGATTAAGTGGGGCTGATTTAATGTAAAAAATTAACTTAAAAGGGTACAAAAATATTGAAATTTAAGGTTGATTTTTGCCTTTTTGGATTAAATATTTGGGTCTCGTTATATATTCAGCCGCTTTTATCAACTAAGTTTAATCAAATTGGTTTAAATCCAACAAAAATCACTAACACAACGTAGGTGTGAATAATACGCTTTCTATTCTTTGCGTTCCTTTTTCTTTGTGTATTTTTTTTTTTATATTCTTTTGTGAAAAAGGAGGAGGATGAGATGGTGATATTGATGATGATCATGATGATGGTAAGATGGAGGAAGAGGAAGAAGACAAAAGTGGAAGAAGAGGCAAAAGAAGAAGAACCACAAAATTACAAAAATGTAAATACGCACGCGTATATAAATTTAACTTAATTGGACATAGTTAAAAAAAACTTGATTATCTAATATTTCTGTAAATATTTTTAGAATTGATTGAACTTGATTTTAATTGAATTGGAAATTACTTACAAATATTTATATTTGGATTGCAATTTAATCGGAACTAATTATGATTTTTGTCGTTTTATCTCTTATTTATATCACAAGCCGTTTCAATTAATCAGACAATATTATTATTCAATTACATTGTTTATGTTGTTGTTGTAGTAAAAATAAAATAGCTAATTTTTTTTTCAGTAAATCAATATTAAGTTCTTAAATTTAATCCTAAAAAGGTTGAAATCTATGAGTAAAAATAATTGTAAAGAAAGAAAAAGGGAAAGGAAAAAAAAAAAAAAAAAAGAAGAGAGAGAAAAGGGACTTTAACTCCTGAAGAAGGGGTTTAAGGCATATAGACATGGGAGCTGTGAGACTGTGGAACCTAAAACCCACGTTACTTGGTTGGCGTTCGTTTACTGGGTCGCATCTGGAGTGTGCGTTTTTCACTCTCTTCCTCCTCCCTTCTCCCATTTCCTTACATTACACCTCACACCCTCTCTCACTTATTTTATTTATAACCGTCTCACTCACTTGAATGTCGGCACCGCAGAGGCTTCTCTGCACTCTCTCTTCCAGAACCTTCCTCTTACTTCCATTTTCCCATCCCTACAGAACTCTCGCTTCTCCTCCTTCTCCTTTCTCACTCATCCCAATGCCTCGCAATCAGGTACTCACTTTACGACCTTTTGATTTCGTTTTAATTTTCATCTTACCTGCTTTCGCGCGAATCGGATTCTCGTTTCTTAACTCACCTCAAAGTAGTTAGTTATTTATAACTGATTAACTGTCGTTTTGATTTTCATCTTACCTGCTTTCGCGCGAATCGGATTATCGTTTGTTAATTCACCTCAAAGTAGTTAGTTAGTTATAACTGATTAACTGTCGTGTTTGAAGCTCGAATTTATAGAATACTGTTCCGATTCTCGATCGGAGCTAGCTTGGAACTTCGAAACGCGCTAGATTTTGAAGTGATTGATTGATTAATTGAGTGAGTGAGAGATTGTTCATTTTTTGTGCAGCGGAGGGGACAACAATGGAAGGAGAAACCGAAACGCGAAGGGGAATTATCGGCTGCGGCTGCGGCTGGGGGAGGTGCAATTACTTCTTCTGCTTCAGCTGGAACAGTTACTAACGGCCTTGCCGGATTGCGTATTGCTGAAAGCGGGGCGGCGAAAACCAGTGTTGGAGCTGGTGTCCAAGATAGGAAGGTGATTTGGAAACCGAAATCTTATGGAACTGCGAGTGGAGTCGCAACTGCCGAAGCTGAAATGGCTGGTAAAGGTGCAGCTGATGCTGATGCTGCTGCTGCTGCTGCAGGGGCTGAAGCTGTTGTGGCTTCGCCCAAAACGAGTGGTAGTCCCAGTTTGAGCAAGTTGTTTAGCGGTAATTTGTTGGAGAAATTTACTGTGGACAACTCCACATACTCGCAGGCGCAAATCAGAGCTACTTTCTACCCAAAATTCGAGAATGAGAAGTCAGATCAAGAGGTTTGATCATGTGCTTTGTAAACAATTCAGTGTACGTTTAGTTCTGAAAATATTGCTTATATTATAGTTGTTCTATTTGCCTGTAGATAAGGATAAGAATGATTGAGATGGTAGCTAAAGGTTTGGCTACGTTAGAGGTATGTTTGTTGTGCTTTAAATTTTTGTGTTGGTTGGGAAATTGTTGAATGGTGTGATTTTTATGATTTTATTGATTTTCATTGGTGGAGTTAATCTTGTTGTCCTGCATGTGCAGGTTTCTCTCAAACACTCTGGTTCTCTTTTTATGTATGCGGGTCATGAAGGTGGAGCTTATGCGAAAAATAGTTTTGGAAATATGTATGTTTGTGACAGATTATGTATATTTTGGAATTTTTTGTTTCCTTATTTACCTTATGCTCGTTGTTTTTTTCTTGAATAGTAGTCATGCAGCAACGTGGATAATGGTCATGCCTTAGGGCATGATAGTTTTTCATTCATAAATAAATAATTTGCTAGGAGTACATTCCCTTGGCCTCCATTTCTCCCTCTACTCATATCCCTTTGTTATGCTTTCTTTATGCGGTTAATATTTTTATTTATGGTTCATTGCTCTTTTCCATTGTTGCAGATACTGCTGTTGGTGTATTTGTACTTGGGCGGATGTTTCGCGAGGCTTGGGGAGCTGCGGCTTCTAAAAAACAAGCTGAATTTAATGATTTTCTTGAGGTAATTTTGGAAATTAGTATAAAATTGAATAGCATCTGGGCTTTGTGGTAGTGGCAAACATGTTTGGAAATGCAATTTTTTGGGTAGTATATATACTAATTTACAATTGTTTGCAGAATTAATTATGCAGTGATTTACTAATGATTTGCGTACAAATAATGTGATGGTCTTGAAACATGTGGATGACTTCATTTTCTGTTTTTCTTATTTTAAAAAAAATCAATATCTTCCCAGTTGTGTTTCTTTTTCATAATTCAATTCATTTTGTGATCTCTCTTGTTGTGCATGCACTTTTCAGTTCATGTGGTTGTTAATTATATTCACCATGTGTAGATAAGTTGATAATGATACCAATCTAGGATTGTATTGCTACTTTTATTTAATCTCTAGTTTAAGTCATGCTTAAAACTGTCATTATTATCTTCTTTTCCAGAGAAACCACATGTGCATATCAATGGAACTTGTAACTGCTGTTCTTGGTGATCATGGACAGCGTCCCCGAGAAGATTATGGTATGAACAGTTATTTTTTGGTTCATTCAAGAAACTCAATGTTAACTAATGTTCTACACACAAGATCAAAGCTTCATGGTCATGGAAATCATTACAAATTTGTCATGTTAATTCTTTGTTTCATATATATATAGAGAGAGAGAGAGAGCAAGGTTTGGTCTACATCTTCCTTAGATCTTTTATTAAGTTATTTCTGATCCACAACCTTGACTATTAAAACAATTGAAAGGTACATGGGTCACTGTTTTCCCCAGTATCTGGAGTTGAGAAAGCAATGAAGTTTTCCACAGAAGTGTATGAGTTAATTCTTACATGGAAACAACAAATGCATCCAACTCAAATGATTCCAAGATTTACTCCATGTGGAGTTTTGCGTAACATTCTTTTGTATCTTAACTTCATTGTTATTGTCTTTTTCTGAACAGCGGTAGTTACAGCAGTTACTGAATTGGGCAATGGAAAGCCAAGGTTCTATTCAACTCCTGAAATAATTGCTTTCTGCAGAAAATGGCGCCTACCTACAAATCATGTGTGGCTGTTTTCAACAAGGTGAACATTCAGGATCTTTTTTCTTTTACATTAAGAAAATAAATAGAGGATGTATATTGCTTAGCATATCATAAATGACTCAAATATTATATTTCTTTCGAATCCAGTTTCCGACTTTGGAGTTGCACTTTAATTCTGGATCATTTCTACTTAAATATGTTTAAATTGAACACCTTTTGTTTTTTGAATCCATAGTTTTATGTGTTTATATGGTATATTAGGTGTTTTCTTATTTTATTTAGGAAGTTGCAGAGGAATTTTGAATTTTAACTGAAAGAAACTGTTTGATTCATTTACTGTCTGGGTTCATCTATCACGATTACCTTATTGTTATAAGGAATGGTGGTACACGAGTTCCCTACGATCCCTATCTCGCTTCCTTTGATTGATTTTCTTATTTTGATGGATATACTTCATTTTTTGGGTAAATTACATTGACATCCCTTAACGGGTACTTAGTGTAATATTTATAAGGGTGGTCAATGTTATTTTAATAAATACAAGGGTTCGAGCTATTTTATTTCAACACATACATGTTGACTTGGACCTTAATATTATCTGTTTTGAGGTTTTTGTGGACAAGCCAATTGAATTTCACTTTCATTTCTTTATGTAAACATAGGAAATCAGCATCATCCTTCTTTGCTGCCTATGATGCTTTATGTGAGGAGGGTACTGCAACACCGGTATGCAAGGCTCTTGATGAAATTGCAGATATATCTGTACCAGGTTAAGATTAGCACAATTCATTTTACTTGATCTTCGTGCCCTATGCTTGACAGTGTCATACACAAAAGTGTTCTATATTTCTATCTTTTCTTGTTATTTCATACATGAAAATGTTCTATCTGAAGACAAAGTATTTGGTTAAAAGCCATTTTCAAATGATGATTTAAAAGAATATGTTTTGCACAATGGAGAAATATATAACATCTCCGAAAGCAATAATATTACATGCACACTTGGTGCCATAATTCAACTTTGCTTACTTCTTACCATGATCATCGTCTCTCACTTCTGCATCCACCATAGTCGACCAAGATATTTTTGAAGTAAACTTTTGGTGATGTAGCAAGGAATATATTCGACACTGAATTGAATTTCTATCTATCTATGAACTTTGAACTTTTTAATGTTTCAAATGGATCAAGTATATAGTTTATAGTTTTGTTCTATGTTATTTCCTTTTCATTCCACCTGAGATATGTTTATTTTGACATTTTGTTTTCATCTGCTGCTGCTGGTTGTTGTTGTTGTTGTTATTGTAAAATTCATTGCTATATCTATTTTCATAAATGTAGGTTCAAAAGACCATATAAAGGCCCAAGGTGAAATTCTGGAGGGTCTCGTAGCTCGTCTTGTGAGTCATGATAGTCCAAATCATATGAAGAAAATTTTGAAAGAATACCCTTTTCCACCTGCTGATGGAGGTATGATCAGTGGTTCTCTCTATATATTGTGTGCTAGCTGCTGTACCGCATCTTATGCCTTGTTATTTTATTGGTATTATGCTCGTTAGTTGAGGAAAGAGAATTAGATATGCCAAGGCTTAGGATCATTGAGTAATCCCTTTTATGCATAGTACCAATATTTGATCAAGAGTACCTGAAAATTGGATTTGGGTTATGCAAATGGAACCCTTTTTTTCTGTGATAATGACTTAAACCCTTTTCTTGCTAAAAGCGTACCTTTTTGCTCCTCCTAATTGTTAGTTGAAGTTCAAAGAAAGTTGAAATAGCATATAATTTTTTCCATTCTCCTTCAGATGCCCTTGATTTGGGACCAAGTCTAAGGGAAATTTGTGCTGCAAATAGGTCTGATGAAAAACAGGTACAGCATAAATACATCTTGATTTGAATTCATTCTATTGTAATTCTTGAGGTGGATTTGGATCTGGGTCATCAGTTTATGATACCATCTTGTCAAGCTAGGAGTGTAAAAAAACTAGGCAACAGTGGGATGGAACCCTATTTGAGACCCAATGCAGGATATGTGGTTCCACATTCACCCTGTTCTTGCTATTTGTTAAATGACAAGTTCATTCATGAAAGGATCCAAATCCAGATGGATTTTTAAGTAAATGAATTGACTATTGTGTTTTGTTATTCTTCTACAGCAAATAAAAGCTCTTCTTGAGGGTGTTGGTAGTTCTTTTTGTCCCGACTACTCGGATTGGTTTGGGATCGGTGCTACTGATTCTCATTCAAGAAATGCAGACCGATCTGTTCTTTCAAAGTTTTTGCAAACCAATCCTGCAGACTATTCAACTAAAAAGTTGCAGGTCAGTACATCCTTAAATCGTATAGTTACACATGGAAATTTGTTAATTATGACAAACTGTACTAAATCGTTCAGTTCATAGTTATACCTTTCTTTTTAAATTTGAGTCAGGAAGTTGTCCGGTTGATGAGGGAAAAACGCTTCCCCGCTGCATTCAAATGTTATCATAACTTCCATAAAGTTGATGACATATCAAGTGACAATCTTTTCTACAAAATGGTCATTCATGTACACAGTGACTCAGCTTTCAGGAGATACCAGAAAGAAATGAGGTCCCATTTCAATCTGATTTATTGTTGAATGCTCAGCTTATTAATTTTCTAGAGAGCCTTCTATTATCTTGCAAATTAAATTTTACTTGATAACTTCTGAGCTGCAAATGTTTGGCACTTTCAGGCATAAACCTGGATTATGGCCACTATATCGAGGTAAATGCTTTTTTCCTTTTAATCTATCTATTCATTTATTCTGAGATTTGCAAGCTAATGATTCTGACTCACTTGTGGTCAATTGTTGATTGTCTTATTCACATGTGGTGGTTCTTGCTAGTCTCACGTTTCAAAAGTTGCATTTGATATGTGTATAATTGTTTATAAACAAATATATGCTGCTTGTTATTATCATTTCGTCACAGCTCTCTAAGAACTTAACGTATGCCCAGGATTCTTTGTTGATATCAATTTATTCAAGGCAAACAAGGAGAGAACCACTGAAATTTCAAAGAATAATAGTACAAGTGAAAGTGCTAGTGATAGCTCTGAGAAAGAAGAATTAGCTGATGAAGATGCAAACTTAATGGTCAAATTGAAATTTCTTACGTATAAGGTATGGATTAGTGCTTGAACTTGATTTTTTTATGTATTTGTATTATTTATGAGGAAGAATTCATTTTGTTATTGTAACTTTCTATCTTATTTTACCTCTCCTCCTTAGTTGCGAACATTTCTCATTCGAAATGGCTTGTCAATTCTGTTTAAAGAAGGTCCAGGTGCTTACAAGGCTTATTACCTAAGGTAAGTTTAACGGGGCTTGTATTTGACAGCTGAAACTATATTATAGTTTGCTTTCATATATTTTGATGGAAATTTAAGGACACATAATTGTATTGCATAGTTTATTTTTAAATGCATGTTCCAAGTTAATGTACATTTTCACATCTGAGCATCTTTTTCACCATCAGTTAGGTTGCAAAAACATGAATGCCATAGAAATGATCTTTATGGTCTAGGAAGTATATTAAGCATGAATTGTTGCTTCATAAGAAGGTTTCTTTAATAACTCTTCAAAATGGTACCACATGGCATGCACATAAGGACTTTAGCGGATAAACTTTGATTCTCGACTAGATTCATTTGTAGTATGTGTTACATCGTTAGAAGCGTTTGTGTTCTAAACAAATAACACCCGCAGCCACCCACATACCCAAGCAACTTAATGTGAGACAAATAAACCAAGAAAAAGTAAACCGCCATTAATTCCAAACCTGTGTTATACCCTATCCTTCATCTATGTCCTCCTTCATGACATGTTTTATCAGCATGTTAGTTATTCAGTTCTGGTTCAGTAATTCCAAGGGCATAACCAATTATTTAGCATAATAAACTTGTTATTGAAGATGTAATATTAAAGGATTAGGAATATGTTGGTAATATGTTTATTCTTTTGTCTACGTAGTTTGTAATTTGAACAAATTTTATATTCATCTTATATTTGTTTGCTTTGACATCACAGACAAATGAAAATATGGGGAACCTCCCCAGGAAAGCAGAGAGAACTTAGCAAGATGCTTGATGAATGGTACACCTGCAATTCTAGTCATTTTTCTCTTCTCCTATCTGTTTGTCTATTCTTTGTTTTCCTATTTTGGTTGGTGTAATTGATTAAGATATATTCTCTGCATACAGGGCTGTCTTTATAAGAAGGAAGTATGGAAATAAGCAACTATCATCATCAACTTATCTTAGTGAAGCTGAACCTTTCCTTGAACAATTCGGAAGACGAAGTCCTCTGAACCAGGCTCTAATAGGCTCTGCGGGTAATTTAGTTAGGACTGAAGATTTCTTGGCCATTGTTGAGGAAGGCCAGGACGAAGAAGGTGATCTTGCAGCAGAGCGGGAGTCAGTGTCACCTGGGCCTAGTATCCCAGTTCAAGACACGGTCCCAAAAGCTGATGGGCTGATTGTATTCTTTCCTGGTAATTCTACTTATATGTGAAACCTTCAGCAACGTTAAAATATGTCAAGTTGATGAGTTGGCTGTTTTTCTACTGCATAGGAATCAGTTTCAGCTAGCATTATTGAGTGACTTCTTGGTGTTTTACTGTGATCACAATGAGGATTTTGTTTTAGAATTTTTTAGATGCTAAGCTAGTTTAGGAGAGAGAGTTTATGACAATCTTTTCTAATTGCCTGTGTGTGTAATTCAGGCATAATTGATTTTGTTGTAGGTGAACCCATGATTATTACATTTTTCTTAAGTGTAGTTATGCAGCTTGGTCTTTGTTATTACTTATCTATAAGAGGTTTTCCTTTTCTTCCAGGAATACCTGGTTGTGCTAAGTCTGCCCTTTGCAAAGAATTGCTAAAGGCTAAAGAAGGATTAGGAGATGAGCGGCCAATGCATAGTCTCATGGGTGATATGATAAAAGGTAATATTTCTCCTGTAGGATCTAGAAATGGACAAACGTTGGTTTTTAAATTGTAAAAGTTCTTCCTAATATGATTCAGGTTCATATTATTTCCCTCGCTTAGTTGTTCCTATTTATTGAAGTTGTAAACGATCACTGGGATCATGTGTTAGTCTTGATAGTTAGGTTAAGAAAGTACCTTAGTATGTGGAAATTTCACATATTTGATCATGTGGATTTTCTCCATTGATTATATTTTCTTATGAGACCTAGGTTAAGGTCCTCTTCCCCTCATCAATCATGAAATTTTTGTATATGATCATGTTAAATTTTTACATGAGGGTCCATTCTCTCTTAGCATTGCCTATAATACTTGAATATATATATATTTACCAATCAATTCTTCTCAGATAACTAAATTTTGTGGCTTATCAACAGGAAAATATTGGCAGAAAGTGGCTGAAGAACGCAGAAGGAAACCAAAGTCTATAATGCTTGCTGACAAGAATGCCCCAAATGAAGAAGTTTGGAGATTGGTTGGTTAAGTTATTTCATTGTGGCCTCTTGAAATTATGTTTTCTCTTCCCCACACTTG
>NC_029787.2:3697267-3707456 GCF_000816755.2 Arachis ipaensis | reverse complement strand
GATGGTATCATTTTCATATTTAATTGTTTAGTACTTGATCTTGCTTCCATTGGATGTTGTCAATTCATGCAGTGGAAGGGGAGCAAATTAAATTTGAGTTGTGGTTGACATTAAAAATGAAATAAGAAAGAACAATTCAATAATTGGAAACTCATTCCCCCCACTGAATTAAAATCTTTTGTCAGGTGGCCTTTTATTTTCCTTGTGAATGGCCAGGATAGTACCATGTTCCCACACTTCTCTTAGACTAGCAAACAGAAAAAGTAATATGATGGCCATGCATTCTTGTTCATGTTTTGATGAGTTGCCTTTGTGAGGCTTGAATTGATATATATTTTTGTCATGAAATTAGCTTTAGGGAAATCACCTGCTTCTTTTGTTGGTTTAATTTAATTTAATCTACAATGTTTATCATCAATTATGCCTTTCTCTGCATCATATAACTGTTAAAACTCTATATGCATTAACAAAATCAAATATGCAGATAGAAGACATGTGTCGCAGAACCAGGGCATCTGCTGTTCCCATTGTGCCGGATTCCGAAGGTTGGGTTTGTGGTTAATCCTACTTTTTTCTTGACTATATCCGTTAGTGTCTGCTGTATTATATAAGGGCAGCATCTTCTAGCCCAACATAAACCAATTAGGAAGCATTTACTCAATCTTTCTTTGTGTTATACTCGAGTCCAAAGCAACCAGAGTGAACTGAGTATTTATTTGGCTTTTAAACTGTGACTAAAGAATTGGTCGTCAAAAGAATGAGGCTAACAACAAATACTAGGTATGCATTGATCAGAAGCATAGCTGTGGCATACTATGTCTTGGTGATAAAGAACTTGAAATTCTGAAATGAGTTTTAGTTTCTTTCTCGTCTGAATATATCTGTATCTTCGATTCTGCAGGAACTGATACAAATCCATTTTCCCTTGATGCATTAGCTGTTTTCATGTTTCGTGTGCTTCAACGAGTCAATCATCCAGTATATATCCCCTTATTTTTCTGAAATAACAAGGCATCTCCAAATGCTGGCTATGTGCTTCTAATGTTTTATCACCTCTATGAGGGCAAGGTATGATGCTTCTTTTATTTGGACTCCATTTCTAGGTTTTATTAGTTTCTAAACTGATTTTGCCAATGTCAGAGCCGTAAAGAATTTGAGAGTGAATTAATTGAGCGTTTTGGGTCGCTTGTCAAGATGCCACTGTTGAAGCCGGATAGGTACATTTATGTTAATACTTGTGTTAGTACTTCGTAACAATTATATATATGTTCTAATAGCAATTTAACAGCCTGGTAGCATTCATTGTATTCCATCATTGTCTATACTTTTGTTTATTAAAACAACTGACAATTGATTCTCCTCAATTTAAATATTGTTTCCTAGTTCCAAATTGGAATACCTTGATTTATAAATTATAAGAGATAGGTCAAGGTGGAAAATTGTTGACACTTAAAAACATTTAGAATAGATTATATTCATTAATCCTCTTGTCACTATTACTTATTTTGTTATGCTTTCATCTGTCCGTAGGACTCCCCTTCCCGAGGCTTTGCACTCTGTCCTGGAGGAAGGAATTGATCTATATAAGCTTCACACTAAAAGACATGGAAGGTCAGTCTTATAGAATTTTAGTTTGTATACTGTAGAAACTATTACACTATTTTCTGTGTCCAGATTTTGTTTCTTAAATCTTTTTAGAAAACTTGTAGTAAGTAGATGTCAAGATCATTTCAAATTAAATTGAATAGGTTGTAACAACAAATATGATTTACAGAAAAATATATTAGTTAAAAACTGTATCACCTATATTTCAAGGAGCAAAATGTCGACAATAGCCAATAGTAGACATTGAAATTTCAGGAACTTTCTTAGTACCTGAAAATCAATCCCTCTTTAAGATTGGAACCTTTTTGAAGTTGTTCACCCCCTCCCCCTTCTCTTTTTCCTTCTTTCCTTCCTCTTCTTTCTTCTTGTAATTTGATCAACATTGCCATTTCTATGGTGGCCATATAGAACTGTAGTCGAAGTATATGTAATGTCCGTTATCTTGATTGATGACAGGCTTGGTTGATCTGTCTACTAGCCTCTTGTTTACTTTTATTCCTTATCTTCAAAGTTTTTGCTATAAACTGAGAAGTTTATGTAGTCTTGCATTGATCATTATTGTGACAGATTAGAATCTACCAAGGGGTCTTATGCACAGGAATGGACAAAATGGGAGAAACAACTACGAGACATCCTTTCTGGGAATGCTGACTATTTGAATTCAGTTCAGGCTAGTACATCTGGCATTGTTCTTCCTCTATTGTTATACACCCCGCGCATTTTTCTTCGCTGTTATCTCCTTTTCTCATTCAATATAACCAACTATTATCTCCTGGTTTAAGCTGTTATTGCTTTCGCACACAACATCTGCAGGTTCCGTTTGAGTTTGCTGTCCAGCAAGTTCAGGAAGAATTACAGAAGGTTGCCAAGGGTGATTACATACCGCCAGTTACCGAGGAGAGGAAACTTGGAACCATCATTTTTGCTGCCCTCAGTCTACCAGTTACAGAAATTCATGCTGTTCTTAACAATGTAAGGGAAACGTCTGCTCTTCTTGAATTGTGCTCTCTTCAATATATCAATTAATTCTATACTTTTATATACTTTTGGTAGCTACTAGAACTACTTTGTTGGGGAATAAAGTTCACTCCTACGTGTATTTCATCTAGAAAGAATGTTTGATTCTGTAATATCTATGTATGCAGTTAGCCAAGAAGGATCCCAAGATTGAAGCTTTCCTTAAAGACAAGAAATTAGAGAATCTTAATCGTGCTCATTTGACTCTTGCCCACAAGAGAAGTCACGGCATCAAAGCTGTAGCTGACTATGGCCTTTTCCTGCATAAGAAGGTACCAGTGGAGCTTACAGCACTACTCTACTCTGATAAGATGGCTGCATTTGAAGCATTTCCGGGGTCAGTTGAAGGTGAGAAGATAGATTCCAAGAATGAGTGGCCTCATGTTACCGTATGGACTGCTGAAGGCGTTTCTGCCAAAGAGGCCAACATGTTGCCACATTTGCTTGCAGATGGGAAAGCAAATAGGATTGTCTTCAATCCTCCCATCAATATATCCAGCACAATGGAGTTCTTTTGAGCATTCAGTTCCTCATCTACCCTTCCAAATTCCTAAATCCCCATGGCACTAACATCAAGAGATGATGGAAAAAATTTTGTAGGAGCGAGCATTTACTAGAGATATTTGTGTACATATAGGCTTATTACAAGGTGATTTCTGCAATTGAGTGGTGGGGTATTCCCGTCTTGGCTTGTTTCACTTGGTTCTCTTTCATGTTAAGTTATCAATTTATATGTATTTTTTCCAATGGAATATGTGTCTTAGGGTTGGCGTTGCTGTCAGAAGGATTTTTTTGCCCTCTCCTCTCCTACGATGTGTACAAAAAAACGTCAATAAAACATTCATTCGATAGATTCGATATCAGATATACAACCAAAGACAGCACATTGGTGTTTCGTATGCTTTTTAGTGTACCACTATCTCAATCAATTTTCCACTCTATACATGAGAATGATAATTTAGTTGTCAAATAATTAACAGACATGCATACAACAACAAAGCTTGTTGATAAATAAATAAATTAAACAACCTTAACACTAGGCCTAGGCTTATATCATCAGCCTGGTCGAATATTATGAGCTGATTTGAGAAGAAATGTCTTCTCCGTGAGTGACGCAGGTATCATCATTTGAATCTTCCTTTGGTGTCATACTCTCAGCATATCCTTCGCAGTCTCTGGCGAATTGACAGTATCGACATTTCCATCGCTCATCTTCAGGTGCATAGCTTGCCTCTCGTTGTCCATGCCAAAACTCAAGACAACTTTGAATCTGATTCTTTAACCATTCAGAATCATACTCAAATTTATCTTCCGCCAGCAATGACTTATCTTCTTGATACTCATATCTGACATGACGAAAACAAAACCATGTACTCCTTAGAAGAGAGAGAGCATTTTGAAGTCCTTGCCAAAGGGATCAATGAACAATATTGCCAGAGCCATAAATTTGCACTCACCTTAACAGAAGCTGATCATGAGCAGGGGCTAGCATCTTCAAGGTGTTTGTGTAATATCTCAGCATATCATCAAGGGTCTGCATTTTCTCCAAGTAATCAAATTAGGAAAGAAACATATGTAGACCGTAGACGCATGCTTCAATCATTAACCAACTGAAATCACTTCTGTAAAATATTGTGGTATTGTGAAAATGTTTGACAAAGGGTTGGGACTAATGCTTTCATGAAAAACTTGAGAGGTACTTTTCCAATATCAAAACAAACTTTAAGGCTATACTCAAGTAGAGCTTAGTAATTTAATTTGTTCATGATTGAAATACACACCAGATTCTTGTCACTTGCAGATACACAGAAATCGGAGCCAGCAATTGTCACTTGCAGATCTTCGGCAAGAATATGGTGAGGGTTTAAGCTAAAATAAGTGAAAAACTTTCCAGAAGGGAAATCATTGGCGATTGTATTGTCCCACAAGTACTTGTAACACATCAGTTGAAACCTGCCAAATATAACATATAATGATTCAATCAAACGCATTAGGACACAATATCGCATTTGACAGAACAAAATGCATGGCAGAAGATCCAGCATACCTTCCGTTTCTTCGTTGCGCTTCAGAAGGAAGTGTATCTCGAACACGAGTTTTGGTGTCAATTAATATTGGATTATGATGTTCTTTTGTTAATGGCATCTGAATCTCATCAATCACTCCCACCATCCATACATTGCCTATATATGCTATTCTGACAACAGAAGTTAGAAGTTAGAAGTCTCATCATCATCAAAACAAAACACAACAGAATCCCACCAACAACACAAGACTTCTTTAAGTCTCTTCAGTAAATTTTATATTTCTATCAAATGCAAAGTGTTATTACTTATTATTACTGAGCTACGTGTACACCAAAATTAGCCCCCAGTATAAAATACATGTTGGAATACAAATACACATTGAAAATAAATTAAATTACACATGTATTTACACACAAATACATTGGTAGCTTATTTTAGTGATTGATTTTGGTGTACAAATAATATTTTTGTATTATAATAGCATCAAATTGAGTCTTTTACAATATCAAATTTAAGCAAGTATTCCATTTTTTAATAGAAGGGAAGCCTTGGAGAAATGGCTGAGTTATCTCCGTGTGACCTTGTTCAAGCCGTGGAAATAGCCACTGAAATAATCATCTCTGGCTGCCCTTTATGCTTTGGAAAAGTCTAGGGGCCAGCAACTTTGTTAAATTCTGGCCAGCATATAACCAGCAAAGAAAAGTGAGTCATTGGATGAAATCTCACACCAATCTCACACCATTAAAACCATCATTGATGGCTATTTGATAGCTACAAATCACAAAAGTTGTTGGCCCTTAGCATTCCTCTTATGCTTTAATACTAGAATCACACGCTCAACTCCTAACACATTGTGAAGTATCATTAGCTTACATTGGCAGTTCGCGAGTTAACCCTGTAAACAATAATTGATTCACACCATGAATAAAATTAAGAAACTTCAGGGCCCAACCGTCTTCTTTTGTGGCGATCTTCACCGCCACCCGTTTCATAACCTTCACAGCAATACAATGAGTGTTCATAGATATGACAAAATGGTCCAAATGATCATAAAAGTTTACAACATGATATCAATCAATCTAACAATAGTATGTACCTCTTCTTCAAGCTCCACATGTCTAGCAATACCAGCTCTCATTGCCTTGGTGGTCCTCCGGCCACCGCGGGTAAGAGAGAATTCCTTCTGTTTCTCGCACCATTCCTACCTCAACATTCAACACACACACACATGAAATCAGTTATGTCAAATTGCCATCAATAACAAACCAAACTACCAAAGCATTCATACACAAATAATATGAATGAATGCATTCATCAATTAACCAAACGAATATTGGTGTTTCCTTTTTCAGAAAGAAACTGAATTGAGCTGAAAGAAAAAGGGGCTTTTTGCCAATTAGGTAGAAAATACTAACACCGTTTAATCTTTAGCAATTAGCACAATGAAATGAGCACAAATCTCGAACACCCCATTTGAAAAAAATATGAAAAGATTGAAAATTGATTACCGCGGCAGTGAGATCAGTGACGGACAAGCCTCGGCTCCTTCTATATCGGTGGAGAAATGAATCATGGAGCCTTGTTTTCTTGGGCAAGAGGTCTTCAATATCAGGGTGGTTAACATTGCCATTGCCATTGCTAGTTTCAGTTGATAACCTTCGCTTGGCGAGAAGAGTGATTGATTTGATGGAAAGAGCGTTGGTGTGAAGAAGGGGAGAAGGAGGAGAAGGTGAAGAAGAAGAAGATCGAATGGAAGCAGAAAGAGAAAGAGAGCGAGCAGAAGAGGAAGAAGCTAAAGCAAAAGCAGCTTCAATGAGAGCCATTTCTTCATCACTCACGATCTCAATTGGGATATTATTTGTACTTTTATGGTTGTTGTCGTTCACGACACTCAACTCCTCCTCCGAGGATGTCTCGGCCATGTTTGTGTCGTGAGAAAGTTGACCGTTCGAATCGGCGCGGTTTGAGGGCACACCTCGATTTGAAGTGCACCCCACTTACCCTTTCTTTTCTCTTTCTCTCTTCTTCATCAGAAATCAGATATTGAATTCATTGCATATTGCTTTTGCCCCTTTGGTCTTTCTTACTCTATGCTTCAACTTTCAACCTTTTAAGTTCTAAGAAACAAACTTCTTCGACAAACTAACCTTAATAAATTATAGTTATATTATATAGTAGTTGATTGATTTGTAGGCAAGTTAGTATATATGGTAAATAGTTTTAGTTATATTTTTTTTAGAGAGTCATTTTCTTAAAATGGTATTTCTCTCTCTTCTATTTATAAAATATATATTCTTCTTCCTTATAACTTTTAAAAAACTTTCTCTTTAATCCGTTTTAAATTTTTTGTGTTAATTAATGTTAACTTTATCCACTGGTCCACATGAATACAATTTAATCAGCAGATAAATAATTTATTAAAAGATGTTTTAGTAAACAAAATTTAATCACAAAAAAATAAAATTTTTGTTAAAGAGTATTTTTGTAAAAAATAATTTTTTTTTTTTGAAAATAGATAAAGTTAACATTAGTTAACACAAAAAAAATTAAAATAGATTAAATATGAGGTTTTTTAAAAGTTATAAGGGAGGGGAATATACATTTTATAAATAGAGATGAGGGTTATATAATTTTAGCATCTCATAGGGGAGGAAATTGGTATTTTTTCTTTTTTTTTTAAATTAAAAGTGAGATTCGATTCCAACTTTTAAGTAAGGATAAAAAAATTATGTTATTTGAATTATGGGTTTATAGTTTGTTGGCAATATTTTTAGTTATATTATACACAAAATAAACCATTAATGCATTGGACTATAAAATTATCACATATTTATTTTTATAATCAAATTTTAAAAATAATATAATTAAATTAACAAAAATTATATTTACACATCAAAATCAGTCACTAGTATATTTATATAATTTATCTTATTTTTTAGTATATATTTTATATTTTAGTATATATATATATATATTGTACATAATTCTTACAAAACACCAAATGACACTATTGTAATAATTTTTTAGAATTCATTAAATTCAAGGGGTAAACAATCTTAATTAATAATCAAAATTATAGATTACACAGAACATCATTTGCTTACAATAAGATTTTTTTATGTTGTTTATATTTTATTTACAACTTTAGTATGTAGGGAAGAGACACAAACCAAAAAGAATTTTCTCATTCTATCTAATTATATTACATAAAATTAAATAATACTAAAATAATACATTGTTGATAGTTTTACACATATATTCGGTCATGTAATATTAAATCAATAAAAATAATTATTTTTATATTAACGGTCTGAATAATCATTTAAAAAATAAATATAATAAATTATTATATAAAATATTTTATATTTTTAGTGCATTACAATAAAACTCCATAAAATAATACAATTATAAGATCATATAATACTTGTTATGATGGGTAACCAAAGATTAATGGACTGGATTGATAAGATTGGCCCAAACGTTTGGAGGAAAAAACCTCTGATTGGATTTGCGTCTGGGAGCTACCGTCCGACTTGTATATGTAGAAAAATGGGGTTGGTACATGTAAAACACTCTGATGCCTAAGTTAGCAAAGGGTTTTAGCAGGTTTAGAGAGTATTAGAATTTAGAGATACCTAAGGGGTGTAAGTGTATTTATAGTCGTGAATCAATAACCACCGTTGAAGTAGTTTCATCTTTTTAGGTGGATAACTGTCCCTTTATCTTAAAAAAATTGATATATGACTCTGACAGTAGGTTGAGAGATTTTAGGGACAGTTACTTATTTAAATAAACATTATCTGCTATTATTCGATCCCAACTTCTTTAAAATAAGTTAGTATTAAATCCAACTTCTCGTGAGGACGTCAGTATCGAATGAAAGCTAATCTTTAAATTGAGTCTTTTATTTAAATCTGGGCCTTAGTATCGAGTCCGGATACGAACAATACTGGTGAAAGGCATAGTCTTTGTATCCATCCATATTTCAGCCCCTGCTGCCATATTGAAATTTTCAGTAGGCGATTATATTTCCCTGGAAAACTGGTACATCACTATGCTATTTCCATAGCATTACACATCTCAAACATGACAAACAATTTCTAACTTATGCGAACACGTGTTCATTAGTCATATTTAACTCTGCATATATTTTGCCATATATATACATAATCCTGTGATTGTTCATATCTATAATTTCTTCCAGATATTTGATCTCTATTGCTTGATGCTGCCTAGAATAAGTACATAAATTAATCAAATAGTCATTTCACTCTTCTATTTAATTAAATATTAAAATTTGAATTACATTTATGTATGTATATAATAATTTATTATCAATTAATGACATTTTTTAAATCACTAAAAAAAATTAATGACATTTTTTAATAAAATCTCAAATTAGATATTATACAAAAAATTTTGTAACAAAACTCAAATTAAATGGATTAATTCTTAACAAAAAAAATTTCAATCAAATAAAATACCTAACTAAATCCAATTAAATATTGTGTGTGCATTTTTTTGTGTACGTACATTATTTTCTTTTTTGTTTATCTTTTTATTTACACTCTTTTTACTTTTTATTTTTTTCTCATATTTTTTTTATTATCATTATCATAGCTACCATCTCTTCTTTCTTTCCTTTTTCATTTAATTTTTTTCCTTTTTTTCGCTTTTTTTTTAACCATCACCATCATTATCATTATTATTATTATTATCATCTTCTTTTTTTTAGTTAAATATTACACAATTAATTTAATGATTCATTTAGTTATAAATGACACAATTAAAAATTTTAATATCAAAATTCAAAAATTTTCTTTGCATAGTTAAAAATTTTAGGTACTATTTTTTTGATAAACTCTGTATAATTCAAAATTTTCATTCTTCTTCTTTCCAAAATTCTTGTGTCACGATTAAGACATTTTAGTGTCAAAATTAAAAAACTTCTTGTGTCATGATTAAAAAGTTTTAATACTATTTTTTGTTAAATTCTTCATAACTCAAAACTCTTCATTCTCCTCTTCTTCTTCTTTAGTTTAATAACACATAATTAATTCAATAATAACAAAATACATCATTTAATTAGAAATGACACAATAAATCTTTAAAAAATTACAAGTCCAAAACTTTAACGCACTCAACCATTAAAGACATTCAAATATATTTTAGAACAAAAAATACATCAATTTATTGTAAATAGCACATAAAATGACTAAATCTCACTCTTATATGTGAATTTAATACTACCAAACTAGTTCAATGATAAGAAAAATATATTATTTAATTGAAAATAACACGTTGAAGAAATTTCTATGTTACGATAAAAAAATTTCGGCGTCAAAATTGAAAAATTTCTTGTTTCACGATTACAAATTTTTGTTACTATTTTTCTAATAAATTTTGTATAATCCAAAACTCCTCATCCGCCTCTTCTTCTTCTTTTTTCATAATCATCATTTTCTTTTTCTTCTTCTTCTTTTTTCACATTTTCATAATTCTTATTTCACTATCTTAATAAGAACTTGTGTTACGGTTAT
>NC_029787.2:3695901-3697252 GCF_000816755.2 Arachis ipaensis | reverse complement strand
CCTTTTTTTATTGTTTCACTTTTTTATAATTTTTTTATTTTACTTTTTTAATAAAAGTAAAAATATATAATGCTGTAAAATTATCAAAAAGAAGAGGAGAAAAAATACAGCAATAAAAATAACAAAATAAAACGATGATAAAAAAAATATGTAGTGAAAAAATTCAAAAAACAAAAAAATATTTATATTAAAGAGCGCAAAATATATGTTAGTAAAATTAGAATATGTCAACATGTTCTTATTAATAAAATTAATTTTTGTTGAGATTAAATCGATTAAATTAAATTTAGTGGTAAAAAAGATTAAATCGGATTGAATTCTTAATATGTGGAATAAGAAAACACAGTCAATAAATAAATAAAGGGCATCCCACGAGAATTGAGAAAAAATGTTTTAAAATAAAAACGATATTGAAGTTTTGAGAAAGAAAAATAATATAAAAAAATTGAATTGAGACCTTGTCTATATAATATATGAATGGATGCATGTGTGATGTGTGTCAAGAATGAACGAAAGATTGTAACACAACCTTCAACTTGTCTCAATATCACATTGCCACCATAACCCCATGCATGCCACGTGTCCCTCCACACTCTCTTCATAAACCACCACACCCTCTCTGCTGATCTCTTCAATAATCCTCATCACATTTCTCATCATAAACACAAATCAAAACATGGGGAGAAACATAGGATCCCTGTTGCTGTTGGCTCTTGTTATTGTTGTTCATCATGGAGTTGTTGTGGCCACACCCAAATCAATGGAGCTCTACAAGGATCAGGATGAAGAATATTGGGATGAGAGACGACCTTCTTCTTCTTCTTCAGATTCAGGGTTTTTGTTGCAAGATGCAAAGAGTGTGGTGAAGACTGAAGCTGGGGAGATGAGAGTGATGAGAAGCTATGATAGTGGTTTTGGTGGTGGCAGAAGGAGTTTCGAGAGGCTCATGCACATTGCATTCATCACCATGGAACCAAGGTCCTTGTTCATTCCTCAGTACCTTGACTCTAATTTGGTCATCTTCATCCGAAGAGGTATGTATAATAAATAACAATTAACAATTATTCACTCTTTGTTGTGGGTTCTTCATGATAGTTTAGAATCATTGATACTTAAAAATTGTTTGTTGGTAGAAATTCAGGTGAAATTGATAGTTAATAGGTAAGAGGCGTTAAATAATTTATAATTTGATAGCTGATAGTCATAGCTGGTGACCGATAGTTATTAAATAATTTAATTTGATAGAATGATTTACTAACGATCTTTAACTATCAACTTTACTCACTTCGCATGAAAGTAACTCCATTTAAGTTTTCACTTTATATTACTTAATATAATATACTTCAATTTA
>NC_029787.2:3677869-3695792 GCF_000816755.2 Arachis ipaensis | reverse complement strand
ATTTAGTATATTTGATTAAATTATTTAATATAATATATGTTCATATTTGGTGTTAATTGCAGGGGAAGTAAAATTGGGATACATGAATGGAGATGAACTAGCAGAGAGAAGATTAAAGAGTGGGGATATATATGTAATTCCAGCAGGATCTCCATTCTATTTTCTCAACATTGGTCAAGGTCAGAGACTTCACATGGTTTGCAGTATTACCCCAGTTCAAGGAACACCCACACCTACCTTCCATGTAAATAATATCATCTCATAATAACTAATTAATGTCACTATGATTTGCCTCAATAATTAACAGCATTCTTTAATTTTTGTTCTAGTCCTTCTATATTGGTGGTGGTGCCAATCCAGAGTCTATTCTTTTTGGATTTGACCCTGAGATCCTTCAAACTGCATTCAATGTAAGCTAATATTCTTAATTTTTGCATTCTCATCCTTCAATTACTACTGTTATTTATTTATTTGTATATGTATGATTAAATAATAGGCAACAAGAAGGGAACTAGATAGAGTTTTCAGTGCAGAATTAGAAGGACCAATAGTGTTTGTTGGTGATATTCGTGAGCCTAGTTTGTGGACCAAGTTCCTTCAAATGAAGGACCAAGACAAAGCCCAACACTTGAAGAAAATGGTGGTACAAGAACAAGAAGAACATGATGATCATGATCGTGATCATTATGATGAGAAAGAAGAAGATGAAAGGACAAGTTGGTCATGGAGAAAGCTATTGACCAGGATCTTGGGAAATGAGAGCAAGAAGAAAACAGATTACAAGGGCAGCACTGGTGGTTCTCCTGATTCATACAACCTCTATGACAAGAAACCAGATTTCAGAAACAGTTATGGTCATAGCAGTGCTCTTGATGGTGACGAATATCATCCACTCCGAGATGTTAACATCGGCGTTTTCCATGTCAACCTCACTGCGGTATAAATCGTTAAATGATAATTTAGTCAAATATGTTAAACTATCTTAAGTATGAATGACCAGTTTATTAATTGCATGCATGATTTTGATGTGTATGGTGGCAGGGATCGATGATGGCTCCTCACGTGAATCCAAGAGCAACAGAATATGGAATCATACTTCGAGGTTCCGGCAGAATCCAAGTGGGGTTTCCAAATGGCACCAATGCTATGAACGCTGAGGTTCGAGTAGGTGACGTGTTCTTTGTCCCTAGATTCTTCCCTTTCTGCCAAATATCGTCAAGGACGGGTCCTTTGGAATTCGTGGGGTTTGCCGATTCTGCCAAAAAGAACTATCCGCAATTTCTGGCAGGATCGGTGTCCCTCGTGAGATCTATGATGGGTCCTGAGCTCGCCGCGGCTTTTGGTGTCCAAGAGGATACCATGCACCGTCTCGGCGATGCTCAGCGCGAGGCCATCATATTGCCTTCCACGTGGGTTCCCGTTGGTGGTGACAAGGAGAAAGGCAAAGAGCCACGTGGCGGAGACAGTCGGGAGAGAGAAAAAGAGCAACGTGGCAGAGATCCCGAGGAGAGTGAGAGAGAAGCTGGTGGTGACGAGGAAAAAGAAAAAGGCAAAGAGTCACGTGGCAGAGATCCTGAGGAGAGGGAGAGAGAAAGGAAGCCGCGTGATGGTGGTGCAGAGGAGAGGGAGAAGGTGCCACGTGGCCGAGGTGGTGATGTGGAAGGGAGGGAGAGTGTGCCACGTGGTAGGGATGTGAAGAGGGAGCCAAGGCCAAAAGCGGAGGAGGAAAGAGGTCCTACTGGGAAGGATTTGGCTAAGAATTTAGTTATGGGTATCATTGATGTTTGAGGTCTTTGCTTTTTGGACTTTATGTTTCAATATTCTTAGGTCGTCGTTATTATTATATAGTAAGCAGTGAAATTTTGTATTGTCGTTCATGTTGTGCTGTGGACTTGTTTATGTAGTGAGACCTGTGTTTGGTTGTGATTTGTGAATAAAGTTTACTTTCTTTCTTCCATTTTTCTATGAATTGAATATTGTTGCTGGAGAAATAAAAATTTCTGATTTATATAACTTTAATTTGAACAATTTGTACTTTTAAGAGAGGATTTCTAACTAATTTATCTGATAGGATTCTTAGTATGTTGATATTTCCTTTTGAGTGAGCATTGGTCGTTTCTTACTAGCTTCGAAGGAACTAGTCTTGCAAGTTGTGGAAAAAATCAATTAAAAACTTTGTATTTATACTTGTTAGTCTATGAGTAATAGAGTAGTAGTTATGTTAGTTAGAAAGTAGTTACTTTCTGTTATTATAGTATAGCGTGGACTTGGTTTTTGCATTGTAATATTGTTGGTCTATATAATGTGCAGGGACTTGTATAATGAATTCAACCAACATATTCGTTTTCTTCACTCACAGCCTATCTCAATGATTCTTTTGCCAAGAAATCAATTTCTCCTCTCAACTCTACTCTAGCAACAGTAAAAGAAAGTAATGAGTTATGTTAAGGCTATACTAAAATTAGTTATCAAAATTATTTATCAAAATTAGTTATCAAAATAAGTTATTAGTATATATATGTTTTGACTTTGGATAATTTTAAAAATAAAAGTCCAAATAAATAATAATCTCATTTAAAAATAAAAAAAAAAATTGAAGAGTTAAAGGGTATATAAGTCACGTGCAAAGCACGTGTATAAGAAGATCTCGCAAGTTATCTGGAGACGAAGAAGCGAGCAGAGCAGCGTAGATCGAAGAACGCAGCCATGAGAAATGGAATCCACCTCTTTCTCTTTGTTCTTCTCACTTTCCCTCTCTTCTCCCATTCCGAAGTTATAACCCTAACTTCCGACACTTTCTCTGACAAGGTACCTTCTTTAAACCCTCGTTTTTTTCCCCAATTCTAAAACCCTCTATTCTTATTATTTCAATTTCTTCTTTCTTTTCCCCCTTCATAGATCAAGGAGAAGGACACTGCGTGGTTTGTCAAGTTCTGCGTTCCCTGGTGCAAGCATTGGTAATTGATTCATTCATTCTCTTAACTGCTTTTATATGATGTTGCAATTTTCCAGAAATGATTTCATTGAACTGTTAAGAGTGATTTCTAAGCTGTAAAATGATGATGCTTATTATTACAGTAAGAACTTGGGGACGTTGTGGGATGATTTGGGAAAAGCAATTGAAGGAACTGATGAAATAGAGATTGGGGAAGTGGATTGTGGCACTGACAAACCAGTTTGTAGCAAAGCTGATATTCATTCATATCCCACCTTTAAGCTCTTTTATGATGGTGAAGAAGTTGCTAGATACCGAGGTGATTTCACTTTTTTTTTTTCTTTTCTTTTCACTTTTGGTGCTTCATGTCAAATTAAGCTTCATCAATGCAAAACAGATAGAGTTCTTTTTTATTTCTTATAATTTCTGATTTGGAAAACCAAACAAGGGATTACCTCAGTCACCATGATGTGGAAATACATGAAACCAAGTTACTAATGCTGTAGTGCCTGAATGTGGAGATGCAAGATTTTTCTCTTTAAACCTGAGAGGTTGTGGTGATCATCGAAGGAGCTTTGTGGCATATGCTTATAATGTAGTGTCGCATGTTTCTTAAAATCTCATGCTATGTTTGAGTCTACTCTGCACTCTGCTTCTACATTTATGAGTTCAATGATTGATATCTTTTGTTCTTGTAAAATTCTGAATTGCATTTGACAGTTAATTGAGTATCAACACTGTCAAGACACAAGTGCGTGAATGGAGGAAAATATTTTTGAACTTCCTTATAGTCTTGGTCTTGGATTATTGGATATAATTTATGTGTGATTCTTTACTGCTTTATCTAATTATCTAAGCAGCCATGAATGAAGAAATGTATTCTTTAACTCAATGAAAAAAATCATGGCCTTTTTTCACCATCAATTATTAACTGATTTATCCACTTAATTATTTATTTGTTTTACTTGCTGGATGCCTGTATTATCTATTCCCTCATTGCACTCTCACCCCATGTTTGAGGGAGCATTAATAGATCGAATTTTATGCTTCCATGTTTTTTGAATTGCCAGGTTCAAGGGATGTTGATTCATTGAAGAACTTTGTTTTGGAAGAAGCTGATAAGGCAGCAACAAATGCACAAGCACAACAACTAGATAGTGATAGAGAACTATAACTACTTTTTGAGGTATATCTTTTGCTTCAGCTTTATTTTTTATATTCTCTGTCTGGACCCTCCAGTGTTATCTCTCAGCTCTTACGCTGAAGAAATGATCATGCTAAGATGCACTAATCAGAGAAAAAAAATAATGGTTAATCAATCAATAGTTACCAACTTCTTTAGTTTGTTTACCAGCCTTCTGATTGAAATCACATCTGTCATCAGATGTTAAATCAATTCATCGTTTAATTACTCATCTGACAAAGGAATCGTTCTTGTTAATTTGCATGGTGTACAGCCATTTCCTGGACCAATACCTGTTCTATGAGATACGCGATGCACAAATTTAGCGATTTTCTTTTGGGATTCGAACTGAGATTAGCAAAGATACATTCTATTCTGCTCTGACCGGCATTTGTTTGTTCGACCATGCAGTTGTATGAGTTTAGAACTAATCTTTGTATACTACCACATTTTGTATTGTCTTTTCTATAGTTTACAAAACCGATAGCATGTTGTTTACGAAAAGGGTTCAATTGAATATGGACGAAGATGGATTGTCTCCATTTAGTTTAATTTGCCAATTTTCTTGCATACTTTTGCCACATCAAGGTAGAAGCATGTGATCTATCATTAATCATTGATTTGATAAATATATGATTGCTCAACAAATTTATCAAACCAAGCCTGAAATGGCAACCTGATTTTTCATTTTCTTATCATATATCATACATTTTAGTTTCGCTTTGTTCACATTTGGAATCTGTTTTGCAAATTTTGGTTTGAATGTGAACCATATGAACTAGAGTTCCTACTGATTTTAACATATATAGTGAAAATACTTACTCCAATGATAATATCTTCACATAAAGATGATATTGTGAACCATTAGATAGTTCAGTCAAACATTTTAAACCATTTAATGGTTCACGATATTATCTTCGGATGAAGATCTCATCATTGAAGTAGTTACTATAGTGAAAAAATGTGTTAAACTTTAACATGATTTTTACCTAGAATCCATCACTTGATGGGGAAAACAAGAAGGAAAGAACAAAGCGGGTAGTAATCAAATGAATGGAGAAGAAAAAAACAGGTAGAAAATTCAAGTAACAGCTTCAGCTCAAGCCTTGTATAGTTACACTTACATTCATGCTCACCTTCCAGTTGGAAGCACATATATGTTGCTATGCAAGAAAAGGGACTATTGAAGATGAAATTTAGTGCACGTGCCTTTTTTTTTCTTCATTTTCTGTCTCTATCACGCTAACATTTAAAGAAGTGATGTGATGCCTATAATGTGCATTTAAGATATTATGTGATTTCTCAAAAAACAATAGTATGAATATGTTATTTCATTACTAGAGATAACCAACCAAATGACATGCCTAAGATTCCGATGGACAGACAAAAATGTTCACAAAAACTATATTAACGCATAAAAATTGCTACACAACGGAATGCAAATAATTTAAAGTTCTTAATTTGTTTATTAAAAAAATATTATAGAAAATCTTAACAAAATGTTTCTAGCAACACAAAAAAGAAAAAATATAGGGAGACAATGAAAATATTAAACAATATATTGTGTTAAATTAAATAGGTATGCACATGATTATGTTGATTTTTAGTTGGATGGTGGTTATTCTTTTTTATTTGGTTTATTCATACATAGTTAATAATGACTGGATATTCAATTTACTAGGTGTGCAGATGATTATCTTAATATTAAGATTTAAAAAATAATTTTAGAGTATAATATTTTTTTACTTTATTAGATCAATTTTAAAACCTCTTATTTACATTATTTATAAAAATCATTGTCTACTTAACAAAACCGTTCAAATAACTCTTCTCAAGAACAATGAGATAATAATATCTCACACAATCAAACAAAAGCTCAGAGGTAAAAGCAAACGCTAAAGAATCTTGCATGGATGCAAATTTGCCACGATGACAACGAGAATTCCACTTGGCCTCAATAAGGAATGCAAAAGTTGGCAGAAGAAAAACTATTTTAAACCTAGTATTTATTTTAATAATCATCTCACATTTTTCTTATTAAAAATAATCTAAATATACAATTAATTATTTAAGAAGTATTTTTATGTGTTAGTATTATTGAAAATTAAAATAACTTTATATATATTTACTCTATTATTAATATCGTAAAAATATTTTTTTTAGTAAATTACTAATTATGCCTCAAATTTATAAAACGCTGACAATAATAACCCTAATATTTGTTAACGACAATTATATCTTCAAAAAATTTAAAAAACGCTACAAATCTGCTCAACCGTGAGGAGAACCCTTCTCCGTTAAACGGAGCTTGGAGATGTGACAGACGGAATTCTAACGTGACATCCGTTAAAGACTTCAATTCCGTTTATGCTGCATTCCTAATTCATGAAACTCTAATTGTCCAATTCAAATTAAATGACCAAATTAACCTTAAATAAAACACCATATTTAACTATGACTATTTAAGACACGCGAAACGGAAGAGTTTCTTAGTGATGGTCTCTGTTTATTTTCGTCTCTTGTGTCTTTGTATTCGTCTCTTGGAATGGGTAATGTCACATGCAGTCTCACATTTGGCATTGATACTCAATGAAAAAATCCCATCGAATAACCAAGGTTTGGGTAAGCATTTTATGTTTTCGTTGCCACTTTCTACAAGTGCAAGTCCTTGGTTGTTCGATGGAGATTTTTTCACTGAGTATCAATGCCAAACGTGAGACTGCACGTGGCATTACCAATTCCAAGAGACGAATACAAAGACACAAGAGACGAAGACAAACAGAGACCACCACCAAAAAACTCTTCAGTTTCGCGCGTCCTAAATAGTCATAGTTAAATATAGTGTTTCATTTAAAGTTAATTTGGTCATTTAATTTGAATTGGACAATTAGGGTTTCATGAATTAGGGATATAGAAGAAATGAGATTGAAGCCCTTAACAGATGTCACGTTGAAATTCCGTCTGCTACATCACCAAGCTTCGTTTAACGAAGAAGGGTTGGACAGATTTGTAGCATTTTTAAAATTTTGTATAATTATCGTTAACAAATATTAGGGTTATTATTGTTAGCGTTTTACAAATTCGAGGGTATAATTGGTAATTTTTTTTTTATTTCCCTATTAAATCAGTGTTTCAAAGCAGAAAAGAACCAGTTTACATGTCATATTAGAAACCTCTAAAAGTGTAGCAGTTGACAACTTTCCTAACCTTTGCGGATCTGGCTTCTTGGACTACAAAGGTAAAAATGTTATATCTATTCAGCATGGGGAAAATTTACAATATTTATAAAAATGTAATTTACAATATTTATAAATACATGAGCCAAACAAAGTAACACCAATTCTTCTAGTTCTAGTTAGTAGTTACATAACATTTTCTTTTAAATTTGTTACGTGGATGGATGCTTAAACCAACCTATACATTAAATACAGTCACACTTTATACGACAATTGAAGATAAAAAAAGTAAAAGAAAAGCAACAAGAGCATCAATGAATTATCAATTATTACGAATTATGATTCCTACCTGTGCCCCAAATACACAGAAATTACAGCTCTTTTTGTAGTATTGTACTGTATTATCATCTTTTGTCATAAATGCTTGGTGGATAGGACGAAAGTGACATCACATAAGTGCTCATAAAATTACACTATAGGAAAATAATATTAATATTAATACCCTCTTTTTTTCTCTTATCTTTATTCAAGCAGAATTAATTTGTTGATTTTTTTGTAGGATGGCAGATCATGAACGGAGAAGGAAGGCCATGAAGAAGCAAAGATCATCATCATCAATGGCCAGAGAAAGTGTTGTTGTGCATGCAAATCAAGAACAAATGGTGGATACCCTTTGGAATTTTGAGAGGGATTCTTCTTCTTCTTCTTCTTCAATCAAAGGTGAGGGTGATAATCATAAGAACAATAATAGAGATCTGGATGATGACGTCATGCATGATCATGATGACGATGATGATCTTTCACATAATACTAGCTGTTGTTGCTACCTTGGTTCAACAGCAAAAGCTGCATAGCCTTAATTCATTTCTTAATTAGCTTAATTCACACCAGCTAGAATCTCTTCCATTTAGTTGTTTTTTCTCGCTCTCTTTCTCTATTATATTATTTTTTTTAATTTGTCATTTGTTTTTAATTATGTCGAATTGGAAGTTGTGGATCGCTTCTTATTTTATTTCTGCTCCTTTGAAGAATTTACTTTAAGTGTTATAGTAAGTAATTTAGTGAATTCATGTGAGACACTTCAACTGTTATTTTTACATGAACACATCTTTATCAGTTTAGCAGTCACTATATATATTTGAAATAAAAGATCTCAATAATTTAATTATTTATTTCATGAAGTCAAGTAATCTCTTAATTTGTTAGTTTTTGGTATCACATGATTTGTCTAAATTGATTCTAAAATTTATTGTATGAGAATGATTATACTTATTTATTGAAGATTTATTGAAGTAGAAAGTTAAATTAAGAGATTGATTCTCCCCTTATATTATTATTCTATTTTATTTAGTTAGGCCTAAAAAGAGAAAGAAGTAATAATCTTCTTTTCTTTTTATCTTTTTTTTAGATTTTTTTAACAGTATTTTGATTTTTTAATGAGAGATCTTGAATTTGAACTCTACAAATAAAAGAATTTGTGAGTACACTTATGCTCTTTTAATAAGATTTCAATCAGATTATTGAGTCGTATTAAAAAAAATAATATTAGTGTATGGTGAAAAATTACAATTGACAATACCAGTAAAAAAGAAAAATTAAAAGGATGCATTCTCTTAAAGAAATTTCTTCAAATAAGACGAAACTTCCTTTAGGATTTGATCAACAGAGATGGAGTACTTTGGTGTTGTTGTATCCACCTGCACAAGACATTAACCAAGGATACTCTGTACTTATATTTTGATCCTCCTATCTGATGTTTGAATAATGAAACTAAGTGGTATTTGATGATTAATAATTATAATACAATACAATACATGTTATTAATCCCACTCAATGTACCAATATTTTAAACAAACTTTATCCAGAACCAAAATATAATTGCCAGATTTTTTTTATGTAAGAACTTCTTAGCTTAAATTTGGAAGGCCAACCAATACCTTGTAGCAAAAGATCATTTGATTCACATCAAAGAAGAGCATCATTGCAAGACTCCACAGACTGGTGAAAACTGATCAACAGAAATGTGAACATTTGCAAATAGGTGATCAAATAACATTAGATTGGATAGATACTAATACCATATTAAAATTAAATTAAATAGGTCTAACTCAACTCAAAAACTAGTTCATAAAATAAAAAATTATCTCATATTTATAAATTATATCGATATTTTTTACTAAATAATTATATAAAAATTTTATTTATGAGAAATTTAAGAATTATAATGGACTAATCACAACTATGTTAGTGTGAACCTTCTCTTGACCCATGCTACACCAAAAACAGTACTAAAGAATCCTAAATTCTTTTATGCACCTCTGTCTAAAAGTTTAATTTTATTTAGAATGATAGTTTTATGATACAATAAAATCAGGACTCACATGCCCAAAAATTTAAGATAAAAAGTATAAAACTAATAAAGAAACAAAGCGATTTAGACTAAATAATTTAGTTAAATATATTAAATTATTTAAAAATTTTTTACTATATCTTCTCTTATTTATGGTTATACCATAATCACTCTTTCGGTGATAATCTATTTGTATTATTGGTAACTAATGGCACTGTTAGAAAATTATTTTAATTTTTTAATTTATTTGTAGGCAATACATATATTAATTATAATTATAAATTATGTTATTTTAAATTAAATGACTTATATAATGGTGATTTCATTTATTGTTATAAATGCTAAATTGAATAAGTCATAGTTACTTTTGATTTGGAATTAAATGAGAATAAAACCCGATATTATCTTTTGTTCTTTAGATAATTATCTTTTGGACTTTAGATATATTATTTTTGGATTTTAGATACTATTTTATTTGGGTTTTAGGGTTTAATGGGTGTCATGCTCAAATAAAAAATAGGCCTTCAGGTTTCGGTCCCCAATCTACCAAACCGCCTTTGTTTCTCTCTCCGTCAAAAGAGTTGTAATTCTGCCGCCTACTGATACAGTAGGTTTTGATTGAGAAACATCGGAAAAACCACAAAATCCAAACTCTTCCAATCATAATTTATGTTTATGAATTCAGGTACGCTTCCGCATCTAGTATTTTCTTTCTTAATGATTTAACATGATAATTTTTAGACTAAGAAATTCTAAAAAAATTCCAACAAGTGGTATCAGGCCATCCATAACTAAATCATTAAGTAATAATTAATTTCATTATTATTTGTTGTTACTTAATATTGGCATGTCACATCAATTTTTTTTAATTTGAATCAATTGATATGCGTCTTATTCAATGTATGTTGTGTGTTGCTTTCCTATACAGAAGGTTTTGATTGAGAAATATCGGAAAAACCTATCATAATTTTTGTTTATGAATTCAGGTACGCTTCCGCATCTAGTATTTTCTTTCTTAATGATTTAACATGATAATTTTTAGACTAAGAAATTCTAAAAAAATTCCAACAAGTGGTATCAGGCCATAACTAAATCATTAAGTAATAATTAATTTCATTATTACTTGTTGTTACTTAATATTGGCATATCACATCAATTTTTTTTAATTTGAATCAATTGATATGCGTCTTATTCAATGTATGTTGTGCGTTGCTTTCCTGTTATTCGCCACTTACGGTGTTCCTCCAATTTTAACTATGTGAATGCACACATTATATTATTGACATTGTAGTCTTATATATATACTGCCTTCTGGTTAAAATCACTTATACGATATATATTGTGATTTTAAAATAAATAATAACAATAATACCAGTGTTTAAATTAATGTCTCTCAATCCCAAATATTAAAGTAATAATAATATTAATTCATAAAAAATTAATTAATTTCTTGATCATGGATGCTGTAAATCCATAAATTTAACATATTTATTATAGAATTTTTTTGTATGTACTATAATTTAATTTTTAATTATGAATTTAGAATTTTTGACACATAAATCATTGCATAATTATAATCATATTTTTTTTAAAAGTCTAAAAAAAACTATCCTCAATTTCTGGCAGGATCGGTGTCCCTGAGATCTATGATGGGTCCTCTGCAGCATTTGGTGTCCAAGAGGACACCATGCACCGTCTCGACAATGCTCAGCGCGAGGCTATCATATTGCCTTCCACGTAGTTTCCCACTGGGGTGACGAGGAGGAAGGCAAGAGCCATGTGGCTGAGACAGGGAGGAGAGTGAGAGAGAAAAAGAGGCACGTGGCGGAGGCAGAGAAGGAGAGAGAAGGATTTGGTTAAGAATTTAGTTATGGGTATCATTGATGTTCGAGATCTTTGCTTTTTGGACTTTATGTTTCAAACTTTCAATATTCTTCCATTGCTCCAAACAAAAAGAAAAAAAAAAAAGCAGTCAATGTTGAACCTGCCTGCTACTATTACTCTTTTATCTTTTATTTTCTTTTTTTTTAATTATTTAAGCAGAATAATTTTATTGATTTTTTTGTAGGATGGCAGATCAACGGAGAAGGAAGACCATGAAGAAGCAAAGATCATCATCATCAATGGCCAGAGAAAGTGTTGTTGTGCATGCAAATCAAGAACAAATGGTGGGTACCCTTTGGAATTTTGAGATGGATTCTTCTTCTTCATCAATCAAAGGTGAGGGTGATAATCATAAGAACAATAATAGAGATCTGGATGATGACGTCATGCATGATCGTGATGACGATGATGATCTTTCACATAATACTAGCTGTTGTTGCTACCTTGGTTCAACAGCAAAAGCTGCATAGCCTTAATTCATTTCTTAATTAGCTTAATTCACACCAGCTAGAATCTCTTCCATTTAGTTATTTTTTCTCTCTCTCTTTTTCTATTATATTGTTTTTTTTTTAATTTGTCATTTAAATTTTTAATTATGTGGAATTGGAAGTTGTGGATCGCTTCTTATTTTATTTCTGCTACTTTGAAGAATTTATTTTAAGTTTTATAGTAAGTAATTTAGTGAATTCATGTGAGGCACTTCAACTGTTATCTTTACATGAACACATTTTATCATTTTAGCAGTCACTATATATTTGAAATAAAAGATCTCAATAATTTAATTATTTATTTCATGAAGTCAAGTAATCTCTTAACTTGTTAGTTTTTGGTATCACATGATTTGTCTAGATTGATTCTAAAATTTATTGTATGAGAATGATTATACTTATTTATTGAAGATTTATTGAAGTAGAAAGTTAAATTAAGAGATTGATTATTATTCTATTTTATTTAGTTAGGCCTAAAAAGAGAAAGAAGGAATAATCTTTTTTTCTTTTTTTTGAGATTTTTTTAACAATATTTTAATTTTTTAACGAGAGATCTTGAATTTGAACTCTACAAATAAAAGAATTTGTGAGTACACTTATGCTCTTTTAATAAGATTTCAATCGGATTATTGAGTCGTATTAAAAAATAATATTAGTGTATGGTGAAAGATTACAATTGACAATACAAGTAAAAAAGAAAAATCAAGAGGATGCATTCTCTTAAAAAAATTTCTTCAAATAAGACGAAACTTCCTTCAGGATTTGATCAACAGAGATGGAGTACTTTGGTGTTGTTGCATCCACCTGCACAAGACATTAACCAAGGATATTCTGTACTTATATTTTGATCCTCCTATCTGATGTTTGAATAATGAAACTAAGTGGTATTTGATGATTAATAATTATAATACAATACAATACATGTTATTAATCCCACTCAATGTACCAATATTTTAAACAAACTTTATCCAGAACCAAAATATAATTGCCAGATTTTTTTTATGTAAGAACTTCTTAACTTAAATTTGGAAGGCCAACCAATACCTTGTAGCAAAAGATCATTTGATTCACATCAAAGAAGAGCATCATTGCAAGACTCCATAGACTAGTGAAAACTGATCAACAGAAATGTGAATATTTGTAAATAGGTGATCAAATAACATTCGATTGGATAGACACTAATACCATATTAAAATTAAATTAAATAGGTCTAACTCAACTCAAAAACTAGTTCATAAAATAAAAAATTATCTCATATTTATAAATTATATCGATATTTTTTACTAAATAATTATATAAAAATTTTATTTATGAGAAATTTAAGAATTATAATGGACTAATCACAACTATGTTAGTGTGAACCTTCTCTTGACCCATGCTACACCAAAAACAGTACTAAAGAATCCGAAATTCTTTTATGCACCACTGTCTAAAAGTTTAATTTTATTTAGAATGATAGTTTTATGATACAATAAAATCAGGACTCACATGCCCAAAAATTTAAAATAAAAAGTATAAAACTAGTAAAGAAACAAAGCGATTTAGACCAAATAATTTAGTTAAATATATTAAATTATTTAAATTTTTTTTACTATATCTCCTCTTATTTATGGTTATACCATAATCACTCTTTCGGTGATAATCTATTTGTATTATTGGTAACTAATGGCACTGTTAGGAAATTATTTTAATTTTTTAATTTGTTTGTAGGCAATACATATATTAATTAAAATTATAAATTATGCTATTTTAAATTAAATGACTTATATAATGGTGATCTCATTTATTGTTATAAATGCTAAATTGAATAAGTCATAGTTATTTTTGATTTGGAATTAAATGAGAATAAAACTAGATATTATCTTTTGTTTTTTAGATAATTATCTTTTGGATTTTAGATATATTATTTTTGGATTTTAGATACTATTTTATTTGGATTTTAGGGTTTAATGGGTGTCATGCTCAAATATAAATAGGCCTTCAGGTTTCGGTCCCCAATCTACCAAATCGCCTCTCTCTCCATCAAAAGAGTTGTAATTCTGCCGCCTACTGATACAGAAGTCTTTGATTGAGGAATATCGAAAGAACAACAAAAACCAAACTCTTCCTATCATAATTTTTGTTTATGAATTCAGGTACGCTTCCGCATCTAGTATTTTCTTTCTTAATGATTTAACATGATAATTTTTGGACTAAGGAATTCTAAAAAAATTACAACAAGTGTATCAGGGGCATCCATAACTAAATCATTAAGTAATAATTAATTTTATTATTATTTGTTGTTACTTAATATTGGCATATCACATCAATTTTTTTTTAATTTGAATCCATTGATATGCGTCTTATTCAATGTATGTTGTGCGTTGCTTTCCTGTCACTTATGGTGTTCCTCCACTTATTAAATTTCTTTATGTATTATTATTATTATTGTTATTTTTTATTGGTTAAAATCACTTATGCGATATATATTGTGATTTTAAAATAAATAATAATAATACCAGTGTTTAAATTAATGTCTCTCAATCCCAAATATTAAAGTAATAATAATATTAATTCATAAAAAAAATTAATTAATTTCTTGATTATGGATACTATACATCCATAAATTTGACATATTTACTATAGAATTTTTTTGTATGCACTATAGTTTAATTTTTAATTATGAATTCAGAAATTTTTGACACATAAATTATTACATAATTATAATCATATTTTTTTTAAAAGTCTAAAAAGAACTATCCTCAATTTCTGACAGGATCGGTGTCCCTCGTGAGATCTATGATGGGTCCTCTGCCGCATTTGGTGTCTAAGAGGACACCATGCACCGTCTCGACAATGCTCAGCACGAGGCTATCATATTGCCTTTCATGTGGGTTCCCACTGGGGTGACGAGGAGAAAGGCAAAGACGAGGAGAAAGGCAAAGAGCCAGGTGGCGGAGACAGGGAGGAGAATGAGAGAGAAAAAGAGGCACGTGGCGGAGGCAGGGAAGGAGAGAGAAGGATTTGGTTAAGAATTTAGTTATGGGTATCATGGTAAATTTTAGCCTGCACCTGTTCAAAAGAGGCGTCTGGAACGCCTCGTACTTTCTGACACAGGTTTGTCGGTCATTTGTAAATTTATATTCATTTTCAGTTTTGATCATTAGACATAGTACTTTTTGAATTTAGACCATTTTTGTTATTAATAGTTAGAAAATAGCCCCACAATTTCATGAAGCTCTTTTTGGACCGTGACTTGCTCTTTTAGTCTTCTATAATAACGGGCCAGCCCAATTTTTTCCAACATTAAATGATTATTAAAAGTCTAGTTTGTACTTATCATAAAAAAAATCTAATTTGTACTTAACCAAAAAAAAAGTCTAGTAGTAGTATGTGAAAAAATATACTTCACATTAGTTATATGAATTTTATATAACAATTTTTTTTTAAAAAATCATGANTATTAAATAAATATAAAAATTTTTCAATTAATAAGTTTAATATATGTGATAAACGTTCCCTAATATAATTTTGGAGAAAACTATTTAAGGAAGTGGATAATTACTAATTACATTTCCTGTAATAATTAATGTGTCGTGATTTTACTAATGCATTCACTAATGCATTTTGGACGATAAAATGTTCCGATAAATACCATGCTCAAATTAGTATTCACAAATTCACGAACAAAAAAGGAGTTGACAACTATATAATATTATTCTATAGAATTAGAATCAAATTTCATAATTGTTAAAATCATTTTTTTAAGTCAACTCCAAAAAATAACTTACTAAAATATTTAATTTTTTCGTACTGAATAAATTATTTAAATAATTCTACATTTTTTAATAAAACAACTCTGTTTTTGGTTAACACAAAACTAAATTTGTTTATGGCTATACACACAACAATCATTTAATTCTTAATATTTGCCTATGGTTCAGTTTGTTACAATTTTTCTTGTCCAGTGTGCAAAAATATTCTCACAAAAAAAGTATCACTTTTCTAATATATTCACTCATTTTTTTTTTGTCAAGAAACATTTAAAGGGCATACCTTACCAACCAAAAATGTATTCATACATTTAATCAGCCCAACTAAAAAGTCCACTGAACCACCAAAAACTGAAAAACATGTTTACACATTTAACATCTAATGTATGTATATTGCATTTTCACCACAAACACAAGAGGCCATAATGCAATTATAAAAATATAGGATGAAACTGGATGGAAGTCACATAAATACACGTCATTGTCACATAAAAAATGTGTCTGTTGCATAGAAAGCCACAGCAACAAAAAAGGACAGGCGTCCAAGCCTCTTTTGAACAGGCGCAAGCTAAAATTCACCGGGTATCATTGATCTTTGAGGTCTTTGCTTTTTGGACTTTATGTTTCAAACTTTCAATATTCTTCCATTGCTCCAAACAAAAAAGAAAAAAAAAATGCAGTCAATGTTGAACCTGCCTGCTATTCATGGAACTATTACACTCTTTTATCTTTTATTTTCTTTTTTTTTTATTCAAGCAGAATTAATTTGTTGATTTTTTTGTAATTGATATAAATAATTTTGTAGGATGGCAGATCATGAACGGAGAAGGAAGGCCATGAAGAAACAAAGATCATCATCATCAATGGCCAGAGAAAGTGTTGTTGTGCATGCAAATCAAGAAAAAATGGTGGGTACCCTTTGGAATTTTGAGACGGATTCTTCTTCTTCGTCATCAACCAAAGGTGAGGGTGATAATCATAAGAACAATAATAGAGATCTGGATGATGACGTCATGCATAATCATGATGACGATGATGATCTTTCACATAGTACTAGTTGTTGTTACCTTGGTTCAGCAAAAGTTGCATAGCCTTGATTCATTTCTTAATTAGCTTAATTCACACCAGCTAGAATCTCTTTCATTTAGTTGTTTTTCTTACTCTCTATCTCTATTATATTATTGTTTTTTTTAATTTGTCATTTGTTTTTAATGATGTGGAATTGGAAGTTGTGTGTGGATAGCTTCTTATTTTATTTCACTCCTTTGAAGAATTTATTTTGTGTTATGGTAAGTAATTTAGTGAATTCCAACTGTTATCTTTACATGAACACATCTTTATCGTTTTAGCAGTCATTATATATATTTGAAATAAAAGATCTCAATAATTTAATTATTTATTTTATGAAGTCAAGTAATCTCTTAGCTTGTAAGTTTTTTGTATCACATATTTTCCTAGATTGATTCTAAAGTTTATTGTATGAGAATGATTTTACTTATTTATTGAAGTAGAAAGTTAAATCAAGAGGATTGATTCTCCCTACACATTATTATTCTATTGTTTGGTTAGGCCTAAAAAGAGAAAGAAGTAATAATCTTCAAATTTTTTTTTAGATTTTTTGAATGGTATTTTGGTTTTTTAATGAGAGATCTTGAATTTGAACTCTACAAATAATTATAAATAAAAGAATTTGTGAGTACACTTATGCTCCTTTAATAAGATTTCAATCAGATTATTGAATCGTATTAAAAAATAATATTTTGTATTGTGAAAGATTACAATTAACAGCAATAATAAAAAAGAAAAATCAAGAGGATGCATTCTCTTAAATTTCTTCAAATAAGATGAAACTTCCTTCAGGATTTGATCACCAGAGATTGAGTACTTTGGTGGTGTTGCATCCATTTGCACAAGATATTAACCAAAGATACTCTGTACATACATTTTGATCTTCCTATCCGATGTTTGAATAATGAAACTAAGTGGTATTTGATGATTAATAATTATAATACAATACAATAAATGTTATTAATCCCACTCATCTTATAACAAGGTATACCAATAGCTTAAACAAATTTTGAAGGCCAACCAATATCATTGGATAGGCACTAATATTATATTAAAATTAGATTGAATGGGTCTAACTAAACTCAAA
>NC_029787.2:3677521-3677845 GCF_000816755.2 Arachis ipaensis | reverse complement strand
CAGAAACAGTACTAAAGAATCAAAAATTCTTTTATGCACTTCTGTCTAAAAGTTTATTTTTTTAGAATGATAGTTTTATGATACAATAAAATTGGGATTTATATGGCCAAAAATTTAAGATAAAAAGTATAAAACTAATAAAGAAATAAAGTGATTTAAACCAAATAATTTAGTCAAATATATTAAATTATTTAAAAAAAATTACTATATCACCTCTTATTTATGGTTACACCATAATCACTTTTTTCCGTGATAATCTATTTGTATTATTGGTAACTAATGGCACTAATACGTTTATTAATTTTTTTAAATAATAAAAATGTA
>NC_029787.2:3671361-3677486 GCF_000816755.2 Arachis ipaensis | reverse complement strand
ACAAAAAAAAATAATTATATATAGAACACTATTATAATAATATTTTATAAGAATGGTTACGTGATGTTTTATTAACTAGATTGTTTGCATCTCATTTCATTACAAGCTTTATTGTTAATTTGGCTTTTCAAATTTTTGTAACCTATATTTATTTAATTTTGAGCACAATTGATATATGAACTGTATTACTATAAAGAACACCTAATTTTTTATTCTAAACTTAACTAAAATTAAAAATTTCTACCTTTTGAGCGAGTCTAAATAATAGAAATCACACTAATTATAGATTATTACACTAAACATCCTTTGCTTACAATGAGAAAGCTTTTCGTTGTGTTGTTTATATGAAATTTATAACTTGAGGATAGGGAAGGAACACAAACCAAACAAATGAAAGAATCTCATAGTTCTATAATAACCATATTGCATGAAATAATATTGCTCAGGAAAAGTTTAAATTTGTATATAAACTTAGCATATGGTATATATCTTTTTTATAAGACGAAAAGAAGAAAGACAAATGACTATGAAGAGTGTAATAATAATGTTGCTTATTATTGGAGTAGTCATGTGTTTTGTTTTCGCTGAGTCTCGTGAAATAGAAGATGTATCATAGATGATTGCATAAAACGACCTTGGTCGCATTCAAAAAAGGCCAGAAAGTGCGCTGAAAAATGTTTGGACAATAAGTATTTAGGTTGTTAATAAGCAATCCTTTCTAAGTTTAGATTATGTATAAATATTTGGTGTTAATAAATTCTTTACCTATTTTTAGGTAAAAAAAATTAAAGTAGAGTATATTTTTTGTTTTTGAAGTTTGTCAAATTTTTTAAAAATATCTTTAAATTTTATTTTATTTTAATTTTGTCTCAAAAATTTTTAATTTGTATAAAAAATATCTTTGATAGCTAAATTTTTTAAAAAATTTAAGACTAATATAACAATAATGCATAAAAAATATGCTTAATTTGCTTATTTTAAAGGTTATTCTTATGAAATTGTTGTTGAATTGATCTTAATTTTTTTGAAAAATTATTCTCCAGGAATATATTTGATGCAAATCGAAAATTTTTAGGACAAAATTAAAACAAAATAAAATTTAAAGATATTTTTAAAATTTTTGTCAAATTTCAAAGACAAAAAATATAATTTACCCAAAAAATTATTAAATTTTCAGAAAAGTATATAAGGTATTCATGTATACGACAAACATAGCCATACAAAGAGAACTTTAAATAAATCATAAAACTAAAATAGCTCTAAATAACATGTGAAATAAAATGTGAAATTTAATTTTGATGTACTATAAATATAAAATATTTTTATAAATATATTTTTTTTTCCAAAGATAAATATTATTTTATTAATATAAAATAAAAGTGTTTCCATAAAGAAGTACAAAAGAATTGGGTATTCCCATTTATCATCAGCTGTGACTGAAAGACTAAGAGCTTAAAGAAGAGTAAAGTAAGAATAAAGAAAAAGTAGCATCTATCAGGTATGGTTCACGAGTTCACGCACTAAATTGCTAGCTTCTTTCACTATCTCTGGTGCTGGGCTTATTACCTTCTCAAAAACACACCGATTTCTCGCTTTCCAAGTGCTCCAACACAGCGCCGCTATGAGCAGGGTCTTTTGTCTACCGTCGAATTGAGCCGCTGCCCAGGATAAGACTCGTTGCCACCAATTGAAAAAAGTTTCTTCTTCTCTCATCCATAGGTCAGGGGTTATTAAGCTTAGGCTCCATATTATTGAAGATAGGGGGCATTGGAACAAAGCATGAGAAATTGATTCAGCCTTCAACATGCATCTTGGACAAGTGGCAGGAGTGGATGCGAACCGGCTGTGAATTTGTTGCAACACCGGAAGCTTTTCATGAAGACTTTTCCATAGAAAAATCTTAATTTTATGTGGTAATTTCAACTCCCAAATGCTATTCCAGACTCTGTTGTGTATGTTCTGGGACCTCAATGAAGTAGGAGAATGAAAGAATCCATAAGCAATTTTGTATCCTGACCCAACTTCATATATACCAGATTTTGTCCAGCACCAATTAACTTCATCCTCCTCCTCTGTTGGTTTGATTGAAAAAATTTTATTGCATATATCAACTGAAAAAATCGACTCAATCAGATTTTTATTCTAACTTCTATCAGGATTTAGTAATGCACTAACGTAATACACTTGCATATTTGGCAGGATTGTGAGTGCATTTTGAGGGACATTAAGGGGCACTGGTGGTGGGAGCCAGAGGTCATGGAAGATGCGAACATTAGTGCCAGAGCCTATTTTCCATAACAAGCCTTTCTCGATCACCTTGCGCCCTTCAAGAACACTTCTCCAACCCCACGACGGTACGCTTCCTATCTCTGCATGTAGGAAATCTGTATATCTGAAATATTTAGCTTTGAGCATTCTTGATATAGTAGAATTAGGGTATTTCATTAGACGCCAACATTGCTTGCCCAATAAAGCCAAATTTTGCGTCCTTAGATCCTTGATCCCCAGCCCTCCATCTTTCTTTGGTCTCGTCATTGTGTCCCATTTAATCCAAACCATTCTTCGTTCTGCGCCTTTTTGACCCCACCAAAATTGCGAGAGCATGCTATGAATCTCAGTCGAAGAAGTAAAAATATCGCAAAAGTAGTCCTCAGCTACCTTTGCAATATCCTCCGGTTTCGATGCAATCTCATTGTCCCTCCCCACTAATCTCCAAATTCTGTTCCTTCGCATCCTTGATTGAAATTTCTGGTGAAAGAATCTAGTGTTATGATCTCCTTCTTTTAGCCACTTGATTCTAGATTTTTCTCGCCAATAGCTCTCTTCTTTCAAATATGCCAGCTCCTACTTCTCTTCCAAACTGGTAACCTCCTCTCCCCCATTGATTCCAGCCACCCGCAACTCCTCTAGTTTAGCTTGAAGATCCTCAATTTCTTTCCGGGAGTTTGCTTTGTGAGTTTTCTGCCATTGAACTAGTCTATGTCTACAAACTTTCAACTTTTGGGCCAAGGAGAACATAGCCGAGCCTACAACTTCCATTCTCCACACTTCACTGACAATTCTCTTGACATCCTCTTCTCCACACCAACGTTCCTGGTATTTAAACCGCCTTTTACTATGCCAGGATTGAGGTTCGGTTTCCATCAAAATTGGAGCATGATCCGAGCCTGACTCTGTGAGCCTGTGCACCACTGCATTCGAAAACTTCATCTTCCATTCCATCCCAACTAAATAGCGGTCAAGCCTCTCCTTCACCAAATCCTCTCCTTGTCTTCGATTTGTCCACGTGAAAGGGTGCCCCACCATTCCAATATTCACCAATTCGTTACTATCAATAAAATTAGTGAATGTTGCAATGGTGGTTGCTGATTTTTGGCCTCCACCCTCCTTTTCCGCTTGGCTTGTTATAGCATTAAAATCGCCTGCTATTACCACTTTTCCTTCCATGTGTTGGCTCATTGTTATAAGCTTCTCAAACTGTAAGGATCGAATTTGTTCTGAACAACTCAAATGGACACCAATGAACGCCCATACCTCACTGCTTCTGACTTCCTTAATTTTGGCTGCCACAAAGAATTCTCCACTGCTAATAATTTGAACACTGATGCTGTCCTTCCAAGCTAGCACAAGTCCTCCTGCCACTCCTGCCGGGTTAACAATATGCCAGTTTTCGTAGCTGCATACCCGAAGTTTTGCTTCCACCTGTCGAGATTGGTTCTTTGTTTCACTTATAACACAATCTCGGGGGAGTGAGATTTACAGATCCCTTTTAAGGTGTGAATTGTCAGGGGTCTCCCCAAACTCCGACAATTCCAAACTATAGTTCTCATGGCGCCTTGGGTGCCATTTGTAGGCTGGCACCCTCCACCATCTGTTCAACTGCATTTTCATCCTCTGTTCTTGCTTTCTTTGTAGTTACTTCAGCTATACCACTTATCAACCTTTTTTTGGGTTCACTTTTAGTATCTGACTCTGCAGCACCTTGTCTTGCTAACCTTTTCCACTTCTTACCTTTTTCTGTGGTGAGACACTCCCCAATAGCGAATTGCATAAGCTGCCCTTCATCCTCCTTGTTATTGGACTGACCAGCTATGATAACATCCATGCATTCTGTTCTAGAATTGGCTGATTGAGGTGACTCAGGTGCTGCCATGTTACCAGTGTCTTATGGTTTCAAACTTTGTTTCCCTTCTTGCATTGACATCTCTCTCATAGCGCAGTGCCACTTCTACCTCCTTTTTATTAGGTCCTGCCACTATTAACTGATCTCTCACTTGCCTGGTAGCATCGATATTGATTTTGGCTTTCACAATCCTAGTTTCTCTGCCTCGCATCTGAAATTTACCTACCTCCAACACTGTGTCCAGATTCTCTCCCAATTTACGTCCAACTTCGAGGGTTTTAAACGATTCTGGCAAATCCCAAAATTGAACCCAAACTGGAAAATTGGAAATAATCTCTTCATCACAGTTCTGATCTTCCTTCCATCTCTTGACATGGAGCACATAATCTTTGAATAGCCATGGAGAACCACGTTCAACACGCAAGACATCCACTTCTTTATTAAAAAAGAATTGGAAGGAATTATCCCCTTTGTCAATCACGCTAAATCATTCCGGGTTTTCCCATATAGCCTTTAAAGCATTCCCCATGGTTCCAATTGAGAAGGTTTTGGAAGCAAAGAGTCTGCCATAGAGACTATTGGAGCAAGCGTTAATACCTTTTGATATGTCTGCCTCTTCCAGTAGAATCACATTCCTACCTCCTTTCAGGTTGTCTTCCTCGATCCGATCTTCATCCCTCGTTGTCTTTATTTTTAGTCAAAAAATAAATTATTGAAAAAATAGCCACAAAAAATTATAATTTTTAGTGACTATCAAAAAGTCTTTATCAGCAATTGTATAGTTGTTGCAAAAGATTATAACTTTTAACGGCCATTAAAAAGGTCTTTACCAGCAATTGTGTAATTGCCGCTAAAATTTTTTAGCGACGAATCATAAAACGGCTAATGTCTAATTGCAGTAAATGTATTAATTGTTATTTTTATTGCCACTGAAAGTAAAATAAATTGTTTCTAAAAATATTTTTTGTAGTAGTGATAAATGGTAGATATAGAGATATGACCATTGAATTGACCCACTCTTAACATTCCTAATGATTATAATTACCACATATTTGTCAATAAGATATTCTTAAGATAAATACGGTAACATACCGAATCTCTTTTGACTTGCGACTATCATAGTAATTAATAATGTATTTATGAGAAAGTTTAGGGGCCAGCAGTTTTATTAAAATCTGGCCAGCAAAAGAAAAATGAGTAATCTTACACCATTATATGTAATCACACACCATTAAAAATACTAATGATGGCTAATTGATGGCTATAAATTACAAAATTTGCTGGCCCATAACACTCCTCCTATATTATACTTTGATTACAGATACCTAATGATTTAGAGTGCTAGTTGAAGGATATTGGATATGATTTAAATACTTGTAGAATTAATGATTAGTTAATAAGGAATCTATCAACTCTCGATAAAGAGTTTGAGCTCTATGATTATAATGACTGAGATAAATAAAATCTTGGCAAAGGAGATTGAATGAATGAAGAAATGAGTTTCTTATGTTATTCACAGGTTATTATAATGATGGTAACAACTTAGAGTTTGACAATTAAATCATAATCTAAGAGTTAACCAAGAGCTAACAAGATAGAAGGAATTATACTTTGTTATTCTCGGGTTCTTAGTAAAACATATTACTTCATACTATCAAGTCGTTGAGGAGTATTGTTAGATGCCAACATTGATTCATAAATTTAATAGGACTAATTTACTACCCGCTTAGAATTAAACCTATGAAGTCATACACTAACGAGTGTTCTAATCTTTGCTAAGGAATTATTTAATTATTATTTTAATTTAATCAAATAAATAATTATATTAATTCAAATAAAAAATTATTATATTCTTTACTAGCACTAAAAATATAATAATAATATGATAATTGAGAATATTAACTGAGATTTAAAAATAATTAATTATTCTATTTCTAAATTTGAATTTTAAGTTTGAATGAGATCCTAAATGATTCTGTTTTAAATTGAATCGAGATATGAT
>NC_029787.2:3668950-3670415 GCF_000816755.2 Arachis ipaensis | reverse complement strand
ACAGAAAAAATATGAGTTTTATTCCTTTACTTCTACATACATAATTATATGTAAGTCTAATTTTTGGAAAAGAATTTAACGGTATGCAAAGAGTTGTAAGATTTGTGCAAAAAATTATAAGAAGTTTCTCAATTTAGATCAGATATCCGTTAATTTAAAAATTGATATCAATGATCAGTTTCAGTGTGGATACACATATCGTTTTTGTACTTTTGAAGAAGAAAATTATTTTTACTAGCATACTCAAGTTTCAATGATTTTCAATCATAAATCTTAATTATAAAAAATATATAATATATAATTAAAATTAACTGTTAAAATTTACTGAGTTTACCAGTATATTTGAAAACTTTTCCTTATTAGGGCTTTTGAAAACATATACCACACCTATATATGTTTGAAGTTGGCTAATAAATTCGGTTGAATGGATCATTTCTAGTGTTGTGTGTCAGTGTCTGTGTGTGTCGTACCATAAGTGAATTGTGGTAATATGAAAAAGAGTAATAAAATGTTGTAAAATACTAGAATCAAATTGCTGTTTCTGTTTGTTATATAGTCTCAACCTAGTTAAGAGATATATATATGTATTGATGGAGAAATAATTGACCGTTATTTGTAATTAATAATGGTATTGTTTATTATATATATTTAGTTATTCCATATAATCATTATTTACACTAATAGCTATGTTATATAAATAACTAATTTCAACTATTCGTATAGAAATATAACTATACTTATATTTATAGGGAAATTTATAAAAATTTTATAGTGTAATTAAATCAGGCTAACATTTATAATAAAATTTTATAAATAATAATATAATCAAAATAGATTTATATTTATAATTAAAACACGAATAGAAATATAAAATATAGTGCACTATGATATAAGAAAATTTATTATCGGCCTGTTGAGACCGGTGAATTAGCGATAGCCAAGCCATTATTAAATATGGTGACCGTGGTAATCTGAGTTTAATTTTTTTTTCTTTCTCAATTAGGTTGTTTGTAAAGTTTGTGCCTATTAATTGGTATTTGGTGCCAATGCTATTCTGGACAAATAAATGATGTCTTGGTCTTCTCTGAATTTAAAAACGACTAAGCCTGATTAATGATAAATAATTTAAATTTTATTTTTAATTTTATAAATAAGTTACTCATCACACCTTAGCCATATTTAATTAAATTAATTTTTTTTTCTTACATCATAAGTAAAAGTTGTTGAATTTTACTAATGGATTTATTGCGATCTGACTGTCTATAAAATTTGATTATTAATGTCATTAAAGCCTTTAGTAACATTGAACATTCTTATAGTGACAATGAGTTGGTATTTATGAAATGTTTAATTAAAGTACAACAAAAAATTTAATTATTTAGATGATTAATTTTTAAAACAAATATATAAAAATGTATAAATAATATGTGGTGATTAATTTAATAAATGATTTTTAGTAATCATA
>NC_029787.2:3668178-3668800 GCF_000816755.2 Arachis ipaensis | reverse complement strand
TCCGGAATACACACGTCAACAAATTCGTTAAGTGTTAGTGATGGATTTTACTGTGAGAATAATATTGATATTATTTTAAATGTTTTAAGATAAAAATAGGACAATTAAAACGTTAGAAATCAAAATAGAATTTATCACAAATATTAAAGATCAAAACAGTAATTTATTATATAATACAAAAAATAATATTATATAGAACACTTTTATTGTATATATTTTTTTAATGCCAAAATTAAAACTAAAAATCGTGTTATTTTAAAAACGGTCAGGTGATGTTTTATTGACCTTTAAATCATTAGAAATTGTTTGCATACAATTTCGTTACAAGCTTTGTTGTTACTTTGGCCTTTCAAATTTTTGTAACCTATATTTATTTATTTATTTTTTAGCACATAAATTGATACATGAACTTTATTACTATAAAGATCACCTAATTTTTTATTCTAAACTTAATTAAAAGTAAAACTTTCTACCTTTTAAGCGAGTCTAAATAATAGAAATCACACTATTTCATATATAATATATATTATACATATTTTTACGAAACACCAAACAACCATAATTAATTATAGATTATTTCACTAAATGAAAAATTTTTCGTTGTGGTATTTATAATTTACAA
>NC_029787.2:3667339-3668126 GCF_000816755.2 Arachis ipaensis | reverse complement strand
CATAATTCTATAATAATCATATTATATAAAAAAATACTACTAAGGAAAAGTTTAAACTTGGCATATCGTATATATCTTTTTTATAAGACGAAAAGAAAAAAGAGAAATGGCTATGAAGAGTGTAATAATAACATTGCTTATTATTGGAGTAGTTATGTGTTTTGTTTTCGCTGAGTCTCATGAAATTATTCTCAAAGAGTCTTCTACTCCATCTTATTATACTATACAGAACCCTAGAGATGTGGATAGCATCATTCCAAATTTGAGAAAATGTATCAAAGATTGTATAAACAGTGGAGGTGGAAAGGGATGGTTGATGCAGTGCGTTGATCATATATGCTTGGACAAGTTCCTACCTCTCTAGTACTTTCAAAATGGTAAGTATTTAAGTTGTTAAACAATCCTTTCCAAGTTTAGATTATGTTATAGGAAGAGTTTTATATATATCGGGAATACTGGTGTTTCAGTTATTTTAACTGTTGATCTAAATTATAAAATATATATATAATATATATTAATTAAAATCAACGATTAAAATAACTGAAACACTAGTGTTTTTGGTACACTTGAAATTTTTCCTATCTTATATACATATTTGCTGTTAATAAATTCTCTACCGTTTTGTTAGGTAAAAAAAATTATTGAATTTTCGAAAAAGCATATAAGGTGTTCAACTATTCATTTATATGACACAAACAGAACTTTAAATAAATCATAAAACTAAAATAGCTCTAAATAATATGTGAAATAATTAAAATACTTTATAAAATTCCTTTAAGTCTTAAAT
>NC_029787.2:3666705-3667301 GCF_000816755.2 Arachis ipaensis | reverse complement strand
TGTACAACATAAATATTAAACTTTTTTATATTTTTTTTATTATAATTCAAATTTATAGAACTGTATTATTACTAAAAAGAAAATGTATTATTTCACAATAATTGTACTCTAAGACCTCTTATTTTGACCCCTTTTTCTTTTGTCACAGGGTTGTTAGAGTTGATGAAATTTAAATAAACATTCTAATATAATGTTTTGGACTTCAAGTCTATTGGCTCAGTTATACACTATATATAGACAATAGTTGCTACCAAAATAACCAGCAAATATAATAAAATGGCACATCTTAATACCTCTACCTATGTTTGGAAGTTGTCTAATAAGTTCAGTTGTATGAATAATCCTTTCTAGTGATGTGTATGTGTCTGTGTACCATAAGTGAATTGTTGTAATAAATAGAGTAATAAAATGTTGTAATAAAATAAAATAGATGTTGTTTATTACATAGAATCAAACTAGCATATAAATTCTCTAATTATATTGATGGAGAAATAGTTGACCATTCTATTATATAGATGAGTAATTTCAGTTATTTGTATAGAAATATAACTATACTTGTATTTAAAGAAAAATTTATAGAAATCTTGTTAGCAATA